>NC_081405.1:197510068-197515068 GCF_030272615.1 Cryptomeria japonica | reverse complement strand
CTCTTCCAATTCCGAGGAGAGAGAAGGGAGAGTCACTAGGGTTGATGGTTTTCACTTAGGGGAGAGACTTTACATTCAAAAGAGGGGTTGAAACCCACAAGATCCAATCCCACACAATGCAAGATTGGATGCTAAATGTGTTTCAAGGGTTAAGAAAGCAAGGCTACCCTCTTTTGTAAAGAATGTTGATAGAAGAATTAAGCTAGGAATGCATAGAAAGTGACAAAGATTCGCTTATAAACTGAGATAGGGATATAGGATGAAGTTGCGGACCTAGAATTAGCAGTAAAATGTCGATACGGCACTGTCCTGCAAATTTGAGCAAAAGTTGTTGGGACGATGGCGCTCGACGTGCACACGGTCCTCCGAAAAATCCGCGAAACGAAGGGGGATCTGTTCGTCTCTGCACAAGGATTTCAGATCTTTAATTTCAGCCGCGTACCTGCAACCTACACACAGAAAAGTGAAGACAATTGGGGGGTTAGGGATTAGGGGTTTGCTTTTAGGTCAAACCCCGGTTTTGGAATTAACCAAGAAATGAGAAATGCTGTAAATGTAATGTAAAACAAGTACTAATACCTTGTTGTAAGGATGTTTGTATCCTTATGTGCGAAGGTATAGATGTTGTTGTTTGTTGTATTGTTGTATGTTGTATGTAGCATGTAGTATGCGATCTCCTCTTCAATGGTTGAATCCTTGTCTTGAATGCAACACTTAGCCTTGAATGGAGACTTAGAATGATCAATTGCTTGAAAGAATGCTTGAATGCTTGAATGCTTGAGTATAGTTTCCACGCTTTTTCCATCATATCGAATGAAAGAGGAAAATGTAGTTTATATACTTGTCAATTAGGGCTGATAGACTGATTTTCCCGACCTTAGGCCGACCAGGAAAGATAATTTTCCAATTTGCAAACATAAAGACTCGAAGTCCAAAAGAGACCGGGCCCAAAATAGGACCCAGGGACCAGGGCGCTGGGCGCCCTGGTCCTGAAGGACCAGGGCACTGGGCGCTCTGGTCCCACCTCCCAGGACAACAGGGTGCAAAGGAGGTTCAGGCTAGGGTGCAAGAAAATGCAGTTTTCAGTGTCATAATCAGGTTTCGGGGTCTCCATTCAGGTTGCGTGTTGCGTCGCCATCGTGAAGACCCAAATGCGGTTGAAATTGCAAGTGTCGCAATTTTAGGACGGTACATTTAGCCCCCACTTTAGCGGGAGTATAGGCGTATGCTCATACTTCCGGTAAAGTACAAGGAAACAACATTGAAAAACTTTCACCACGTCAAGGAGGCAAGATACACCAAGCCCCCAGTGGACTCAGGATCTTACGACTTCGATTGACAAAGTAAAAGGAAGATCACGAGGGAGAACCATGACTGTCAGTAGCAAGGTTCCCTCACTATGAGTCATGCAAGAAAGATATCAAAAATTTTCAAGGGAAGGTTAAATTTGCCAAGAAATTTTCAAGTATCTTGAAAAGATATGAACGGGATGTATGCCCCCCTACGTTAAAGCGATCGCACACGCCTCACCGGGGGTGATTGCTTTAAGGTAGTGATACATATAAGAAATGAGAAAGGAGCACGTTATCACAAGGATTTAGCCCCCAAGTGTGAGATAAGCCCAAGGATAATAGACACAAAACACAAAGCACGAGGTGACTTTGCTTTCCTCGGGGTCAGTATGCTGTATGATAATTCATGTATATCATATGTATGTATGCATAATTGTTCTTCATTCCCCAATCAAGGAAGGTCACCTAGAAGAAGGGAACACATGTATCTTTTGAGTCAACATGAGAGAGATCGAGAGATCTCAATGCTTTGCATCGTCCTCAAGTAGACAACACTAAGGACAACAAATAGAAGAATGAGAATAACACATAGAAGAAGTAACAAAAGAGAGGGGGAGAGAATCTGCTATGCTAATGAAACTAGTCTAGCACGTCATCTACCCCCCGATCTTGCTGATCAATGTTTCGGGAAGGTAGGGAACATGCTAGAGGAGGAACATCCAACACAGCAGATGGAGCTATCACAAGATCCAAACAAGGGCTATGTTCATATCCCAAGCCACGGTGTTCTTGTCTAGGAGCTAGGATAAGTGCTTTAGAAAATGCGTTAGATAAATGGTTATCAACATCAACAAGTTCATATTCACTATCAGAATGAACAGGAGTAACATTTGCATCATGAATAACATTTTCATCTATATCATCATCAAGATTTATAAAAATAGGATCTTTAACTCGCACAGGATCAAGACCATCATGCATCTTATGTTTAGGAGATTTCGGCTCAATCGTCGGCTGAGGAGAAAATGGAATAATGCTTGTTGAAGGTGTTTTTGGGGATCACAAAGTTTGAGCTCTAATACGACGCTTTCGCCGGCGTTCACGTGCAGAACGATTTCATCTAGTCTTAGTAGGAAGTTGAGAAGATTGAGGAGGAGGAATGTTCTCATCCTTATCACTTGGGTGTTTAGGTTGTGGTCTCTTAGGCTGAACAATAGGAGAAGAGGAAGGTCTCTTCTCTCTATAAAAGGAAGGAGGAGGAACTACTCCATATAAGGGAGGAATATTTGGTTTTGGAAGGAGACCAAGTCCATCATGACGAGGAGCGATAGGTCTACTTTTAGGAAGTTTATTAGATATAGGCATAGTCACATCCATAGGAATGGGTTGGGAATCTTCTTGAGGAAAGACATTAGTTTTATCTTTCAAAGGAAGAACTTCCTTCTCAAGAATGATAGGAATGTCAAGTTTGGGTGTTCTAGGTTCACTTAGAGATAGGATCATATCTGTTTTCCACTTTTGATAAGATTTGAAAAGATGATCACTTCGCGGAGGAAGAGATTGGAATTGTTTAGGCCAAAAGTAATCAAGAGGAATGCTAGAAGTTCTTTCAGCTGGTTTAAAGAGACTATGATTGATAGTAACAACTTCACCATTATGGGGAAATTTCAAACACTTGTGAATAGGAGAAGCAATAGCTTTCATGGAAGATAGCCAAGGATAGCCAAGCTTCACACGAAATTGTTCGGAAGATGGAATAATAGCAAAGTTCACATCAAGGGATTTGTTATGAACTTCAATAGGTAATGTAATAGAACCAATTGCAGGAGAAGAAAATGCATCAAATAGTTTCACAACCACATCTGTTTCATCATAGATTACTCGATTCAATTGCAAAGTAAAAAGAAATTCTTCAGTAATGATATTAACCATACAAGAAGGATCAATAAGCACTCCACGGCAAGGTGTGTTCTTGACTTTTGCAACTATATATAAAGGACCATCAGGTGCCCTGATAGTTTCACTGGAATCAAATGTGATGGAAGGTTCTTTAGGGATTTTCTGTTGCTCCACAAAATTAATCACATTCGGAGTCATGGACACAAGATCATCAGGTGAGACAGAGGAATCAGTAGTATCAATCGCATTAGAGTAATGAGAAGGCAATGGATCAGTAAAAATCTAAAGATTTTGGTTAGGAGGAGCTACAGATGTGTTGCCTTTATCATTAACACCAGAAACAGAGATAGTATTATTATCAATCAAATCTTGAATCTTCCCCTTTAAAGCAAAACATTTTTCAGTATCATGCCCAGGTTGACGATGAAATTGACAAAAAGATTTGTTATCAAAATAAGGTGAAGTAATCTTTGTAGGATCAATTTGCCTTATAGGAGGGAGGGTAAGCACATTTTGTTCCAATAACTTATTCATAATACTATGCAATGATTCATTCAAAGGAGTAAACTTTCTTTCTTTCTTGAAAAACTTAGAAATAGGAGACACACCTAATGCTGCATTCACATTGTTGTTGATGATGTTTTCATTGAATTTAATGGACTCTCTGTTCGGTTTAAACTTCCCAAATGGTTGTTGACTGCTATCACCCTTATCACTCGGAGTCATAGGACGTGATTGTTCCATTTGACTCACAGTCAGTTGATAATTGTGAAGAGTTGCGCACAACTGTTGGAAATAAGTAAACTCAGAAAACAGGAGTTTGTCTCGAATATCTTTTTGTAAATTAGAAATAAAGATTCTTTGAATATCATTGTCATTCACTGGAAAAGAAATTTGAGCATACAAATGCTTATATCTACCAATGAAATCAGTCACTTTTTCTTTAACACCTTGTTTACAATGCATTAAATCAATCAAAGTAACTTTAGGACTTATATTGTTTTGAAATTGTTGAATGAAAACATTTGCAAGTTGTTCGAAAGAAGTAATAGAATAGGAAGGCAACGAGCAATACCATTGTAGGGCTTTGTCTCTTAATGTTCTAGTAAACAATTTTGCAAGCAACCTTTGGTCATAAGCAAAATCAGTACATATTGTTTGAAAGGTCTTAACATGTGTTAGAGGATCACCCTTACCATTATAAAGTTCCAAATGTGGAATTTCAACATGTTTAGGGGGAATAGCTCGAACAATGTCAAGAGAAAGTGGGCTCGCAACATCAAATGTGGGCACACTAAACTTAGATTGATTCATAGAGGCAATTTGTTGCTGTAAAGAAGAGACAGTTTGTGCAAGATTATTAATGGTCGCTTCAGTCGAAGAGTTCATATTAGACGTGTTAGATTGTGATGGATGTGTTATGTTATTGAAAGAAGGTAGAGAGTAAGGTGGTGGGACACTATGATAGTTAGTCATAGGAGATGATTGGACAGGAGGAACACTACAAGGAGGAATGGAATAATTAAATGAGTTGCCCCCTTGCGTCATGTTCATTTGTGGAGATATAATAGGCACACTCATTGAAGGAATGAATGAAGAAGTCGGATTGAATGAAGGAAGAGGGTTAATTGAAGAAGAGGGATTGCCCCCATGACTGGTGATCATAGGAGGAATGTCTTGTGTTGAAGTAGTCATTATGTTTGATGTAAAAGTAGGTATACTAGCAATAGGAGTCGTCAAAGGAATAGAATGATTGTCTTGAGTAGGAGGTTGTGTATAACCTAAGGTTTCGGCACAACTTTTCATAGG
>NC_081405.1:196917568-197145068 GCF_030272615.1 Cryptomeria japonica | reverse complement strand
AAATCAAAAATTGCATTGTCTAATAGATCATTGCCAAAGTAAAGTCCCACAAAAGAAGATTGAAAGATAAACAATTCACAAATTGCATTTTCTACTAGATTTTTTTTCTGATGTGAACTAAGTGAGGAATTTAAACAAATCAAAACATAAACAATTCAGAAACTGAAACAAATCACAAATTGCATTGTCTACTAGATCATTGCCAAAGTAAAGTCATATTGACTTTACCTAAGAGGAAGGCTTGTTGTCTTCGACATAGTGACTCCTTATCGTGTTTGTAATTGTCTGCCACAACAATCACAACAAAATGCAAAACAAATTAAAGTGTGTTAAGAAACACATTTAATATGCATAACTACCTAAGATATCTACACAAATTAATATAAAATGCAAGCATTAAATGCATAATCTCCAAAGAATTGAAGTGTGTTAATAAACACATTTACATTGATATGATGATCTTCCACTGTATTCAGGGGCAAAATAAGTGTAAATAGCATAATCAGATATCAAAGAGTGAATCACAACTCTAATCTAATTAATATCTCCTAAATTACAATAGAGTGATGCAAAAATCAATTGAAATGAAAGAAAGATCTATCTAAAACTCCCTCAATTGACATAGCAAGGCTTCCATTGCTCTTCTCCATTACTGTTGATGTAGGTGGCTCTCAGGTATTGCACTGATTTCTTGCATAAGATGGACAATAGCTTTGAATACTGTGATTCTAGCTTGAAATGAGAAAATGAGGTTGTTTATATAGATTTTCAACACATAGGAGGTGAGAAATAGATCTCAAGTCCCGATTGATAGTAAACTGAGATTGATTGATCAGTGAACTAGCCATGATTGATTTGTTAACTCATTTGATTGATCTGTTAATAGGATTGATTGGAGAGTGAACTCAATTGAATAACCAGTAGACTGAATTGATTGATTAGAAGACCAAAATGATTGATTAGTCATAAAAAGCTGATTTTGAGTGAAACTGGGAGATTGAGGAGTTAACTGAGTTAACTAATTAGATAACTGATTTGATCAATCAGTTCTGATTTTAGCATGTGTTGTAGGGTTTTGAAATTGAATTTAATTTTAATTTTCAATTTGGGTTTGAATTTGGACTTTCGAATGTTGAAATGCACATGAAATTAATTGAAATTCAGATTTGGTGAAATGTGAATTTGGAAGAAATGAAATTAATTGGAATTAAGTGAAATTTGAATTTGGGAGAAAATGAAATGAAATTAGATGGAATTAATTGGAATTATAATTTGGGGATTTGGAGGAATTTAATTAATTAATTTAAATAATTTAAATGAAATTATTTAAACTTAGGAAATTGAATTAATTAAATAATAAAGATTATTTAACTAAGGAAAATGTAGCAATTAATTAAATAATTGATATTTAATTAATAATTGAGATAGGGTGGAATGAGAGATGGCGCGCGTGCAGGAGGTGTCGAGCAGCCGAGCTAGGGTTTTGAAGCCCTAGCTCACAGGATGACTCAGGTGCAGGTGCAAAAGGGGAGGGGAGTGAAGGTTGTCGGGGGAGAGCGACGGGCTGGGAGCGGCTGGAGGGAAGAGCTGTTGCATTGGTCATTGGGGGAAGATTGGCTACGCGGGAGTTAGGGGTGGTTGCGCGGGAGGAAGGGCTCCAATAGGCTGCGGGTAGTGGGCTCCCGGTGGGACTCCCGTGGGGTTTGGGGGGTCAGTTTGGGGGTTCTTTTGGGAGGAGCTTGGAAGGGGGAGCTGTTGGGGCGATGCTTTCTCTAGGGTTTCTCTGGGCTGGGGTTTTTGGTTGGCCTTCGTGGCCCTTCAAAACTTTTTGAGTTACGATGTCGGGTTTTGGTGGTGAGGCCTCTTAGGGGGCTCCAGCCATGGACTTCCGTGCAGTGGTGGGCTCTAAACCCCCACCTCAGAATATGAAGACATTTTCCAATACCTTTTTTTCCTCAGAACCGGGGATTGGAAGTAATGGTAATTCTCGTCTTATGAAGATTAATGGGTGCCTAGAGAGATGCAGTGAAAGGTCGAAGCTGGTCATTCCTCCAGAGATGATAGCGAAAGATGTGGAGTACTTTTCAAAACACTCGCTCTACTGCAAATTTCTGGGAATGAGGGTCTCCCTGCAGTTCCTGGAAAACTGGGTGCAGAGGTCTTGGGCACCAGATGGGGAAATGGAGATTATGCTGCTGGCAAAAAATTATTTCATGGTTACTTTCAATTGTATGGAGGACCGAAATAGGGTTTTTGAAGGAGGCCCATATTTTCACAATCAGGTGGGGTTGTTCATCAAACCTTGGCATGCAGGGTTTAACCCTTCGGAGGAGCTCCCAAATAGGGTCCCTGTATGGGTTCGGTTACCACGTCTTCCAATGGAATGTTGTCGAGAGGACGTGTTAAGGATGCTAGCAGCATTGCTGGGGAAACTAGTGGGATCTTCATCGCAAACCCTAGGGAGAAAGGTAATGACCTTTGCGTACATTTGTGTTGAAATTGATCTCAGTAAACCATTACCAGATGTTGTAGATATGTGTGTGGGCTCTTACTCATGGGTTCAATAGCTAGACTATGAGACTCTACCCTTTCGTTGTCGACTGTGTCATGCGTATGGTCATCTTCAACGTAAATTCCCTAGATATAAACCAGTGGTGTACCAACCTCAACATCAGGCTCAGGGTCAAGATAGGGCGGATAAAGGTAAAAGTGCTATGGTGACTGATGTTGTGGGGGCTGAGGGGTTTGTTCCAGTGAAGACAAGGAACAGAAATCGGGGCCATAAGAGGTCCCTTCAAAAGAGACAGGAGGAGGATACTTTTAATAGATTTGAAGCGCTGGACGACCTCAGCCAACAGGAAGTGAATCCAGGATTTACCCCGCTGGATCAAGGGGCTTCAGGGGAGGCACCGGAAAAAGCTAGGGAGGACTTTTCCCAGGCCTTGGTAGTGACTGGAGACCAACAAATGGAGTTGGAGCAAGTTGTAGGGGCTGAGCTGGGACTCATCCCTGGTTTGGAGGTGATTTTGGGTGGGGGGGAGGGGTCCTCGATAGCCCTGAAATTGGAACTGGCTGGAGATAGGACTAGTAAGTCTTCTGTTCACTTGGGTCTTTATCAGAAGGATTTTAAGAAAAGTGCCTCAGAAAAAATCTCAAAGGCTGGTAGAAAGAAGGATGTGGATTAAATCAAAATGATGGGAGAGAATTTGATTGAGTCAGGGTCAGTAAAGACCTTGGATTCTCACTTTTCCAACCCTCCCAAATGATCGTACTCTCATGGAATGTAAGGGGCTTGAACAACGGCCCTAGACAAAAAGTTGTTCGGGATTTGATTAGGAATCATGCTCCTGATATCCTTTTCTTGCAAGAAACTAAACTGTCAGTGGAGAGTATGATGGGTCTTGTGCCAAAGCTATGGGGGTGTGGCGAATGTCAGTGTGTTGGGGCAGCTGGATCCGCAGGAGGAGTAGCCTGTCTTTGGAACCCTTTAAGGCTTCACCCTGTTTGGTGGGCCGCTTCTAGATCCTTGATATCTGGGGTGCTTTCTAGCCTCGAGTCTGGGGAGGTCATTTTGTTTTCAAATATCTATGCTCCCACTGATCTTCAGGGTAAGCATAACTTATGGTCTCATGTTGCTGGTATGCGAAGGTTGGCCCCTTTTCATCCTTGGATTATGGCAGGAGATTTCAATGCCATTCTGGAGTTGAGTGAGAAGAAGGGGGGTGTCATGCGGTTGGAACCGTCTTTAGTCCTCTTCCAGGATAGTATCTCCCGGCTGCAGCTGGTTGACATCAAGCCTAGCAATGGCGTGTTCACTTGGAACAACAGGAGGGTTGGTGAGAATTGGATCGTTGAATGGTTGGATCGCTTTCTGGTGTCTTGCTTTTGGATTGGCAGCGGGTGGTCCACAACTTCTGAGATTCTTGACTGGAGAGGGTTAGATCATTGGCCCATCAAGTTGGTTTCGTCCTCAGTTCAGGTTGCTCACTCGCCTTCTTTCAAATTTCAACTTATGTGGCTTAGGGACCCTTCTTTACAGGATCTGGTGGTGGACTGGTGGAGGAAAGGTAGGCCGGCCTTTGGCACTACCATGTTCACTTTTGCCAAACAGCTGCAATTTGTTAAATGCCAGCTTAAACAGTGGAACCGACAAGGGTTTGGGAACATCTTTCGTGAGAAGAAAGCTGCCCAAATTGTGTTGAGTGAGATCACCAGGGAAATCAGAGAGCATGGGTTGTCGGAGGATTTGCTCAGAGAGGAAGACAAGGCTGTCAAGGTGGTTGAGGAATGGGAGACTAGGGAAGAAGTTTATTGGAAGCAGAGAGCCCACATTGATTGGCTAAAGGAGGGGGACAAGAATATGGCTTTCTTCTTCAACTCGGTGAAAGCAAGGAGACACGGAAATTCCATTCCTATTCTGGTTAATGATAGAGGTGAGCAGTGCTTATCCTTGCAGGAGATGTCTAGGGAGGCTCTTCAATTTTTCTAGTCCCTCTTTAAGGAAGAATCTCAGGGGGAAACAAAGGAGGAGAATTTGGTTCTAGCTTGCATCCCTTCTCTTGTCTCAAGGGAGATGAATGAGCAACTTCTGGGGCCTATCTTGATGGAAGAACTCGAGAGGATTGTCTTCCATATGAGGAAAGGGAAGGCTCCTGGACCGGATGGGTTCCCGGTTGAGTTCTTTCAAGAGTTCTGGGATATTATCAAGCTTGATTTATTGGATGTGGTCTAGGAATCCCAGAGAAATAAGCAAATGCTTAGGGCTTTGAATGCGACCTTCATTGCTCTAATCCCCAAATGTGAAGGGGCCGACCAGTTAGGTCAGTTCCACCCCATCTCTCTTTGCAATGTGATTTACAAGATCATCTCTAAATTGATTGCAGACAGATTGAAGAAGTGCCTGGGGAGTGTTATTTCGGAGGAGCAAAGTGGGTTTGTGGAAGGCCGCCAAATTCTAGATGGGGTGGTCATTGCTACGGAAACCATCCACTCTATGGCAACCTCCAAGGAAAAGGCTATGTTTATCAAGCTGGATATGGCCAAGGCATATGATAGAGTTCGGTGGTCCTTCCTTCAGAAGATCCTCAGGGCTTTTGGTTTTGCTGATGAATGGATCCAGTGGGTGATGAGTTGTGTTACGTCCACCTCTTTTTCGGTGCTTATCAATGGGATCATACTGAGCTGTTCGGGGCCTCATGGGGTCTCTGCCAGGGGGATCCCCTCTCCCCTTATTTATTCATTCTTCTTGCTGGGGGTCTGGGGAGGCTGATTAAGCATAATGTGGGCCTGGGTAATATTCAAGGTTGGAATTAGGGTAATGACCTGCAGCCGCAGTCTCACTTGCAGTTTGTGGATGATACAACCCTTATGGTGCTAGCCCGGATCAACGAAGCTTCTACTTTATGGAAGGTCCTGGATGTATATCTTGCAGTGTCTGGCCAGAGGATTAATGAGGATAAGTCTTCTATCCTCTTTTTCAACACTCCAAAAGATATCCAAAGGAGGATTGGTGTTATTATGAGATTCCAAATTGGCTCCCTGCCCTTGACCTATTTAGGAATCCCTATCTCTCCTGGCAACCCTCCTAGGGAGTCATGGCAGGGCATTTTGGATAAATTCTGATCGAAGGTTGAACACTGGACCCATAGATGGTTATCCTTTGCAGGGAGGGTCCAATTGATTGAGTCAGTGGTTCAGGCATTGCCGACCTATCGATGTATGCTTCAAGTGGCACCTAAGTGGTTCTTGAAGGGCTTGGATTCTCTGGCTAGGCAGTTCTTATGGGCAGGAAATATTTTTGCTTCCAAGTGGAGTCTGATCAACTGGGACCTGGTGTGTAGCCCAAAGCAGGCAGGGGGGCTTGGGTTAAGGTAATCTATTCTTTTTGGGGAGGCTCTTGCAGCTAAACTGTACTGGAGGTGGGCCAGGATTCTGGCTAATAAATATATGCAGAGGATCCCGTTGGAGGAAATCCCTAGATATCCACTTGAAGGAAAGGGCTCTTCGATCTGGAACATGCTTAAGCGGGGGGGCTTCTCTCATTAAGGTAGGGCTTTTCTGGATTTGCAGAAGGGGAGAAGAGGTCCTTTTCTGGAAGGACCCTTGGGATGGTTACCCTCCCATCCTTGATCAGTTTCCTAACCTTGGAAACTTGGGCCAGAGGTTTTTGGACACGGGATGGTCAAGGGTGAGTGATTTTAAGGTGGTCTATAGGTGCGGTCAGCTGGATTTGGAAAGGTGGAAGAATCCTAATGAGTGGCCGGTGGTTGGGATGGAGGAAGAATGTGCTGAACTGCAGGGCATTTTGGCAAATAGACACCGTAGCTCTCTTAAGGGGAGGGATGGGCTAGCTTGGTCCCCAAATCCTAAGGGCGTCTTTTCTGTGGCTAGTGGTTACTAGGAATTGACGAGGCGAAGACTCGAGGGAAGGGAAGTGAATTGGTGGAAATAGGTATGGAATAATGCTTCTTGGCCAAAGTGTAATTGCTTTGCTTGGACTTTGGCTTGGAATAGATGTCTTACATGGGAAAATATCCGCAAGCAGGGATTCTTGGGGCCCTCTATCTATGTTCTGTGTGGTAACGGAGAGGAAGATTCCTCTCATCTGTTTTTCAGATGCCCTTTCTCTATGCTTATCTGGCACTATTGGTGGGGGATGTGTAAGCATCCTTGTGTCCATGTTGATTCTCTGGTGGAATTTTGGAGCAGTTTGGGCAGACCTCCTATTTAGTCCTCCTTCATCCAAACTGTCTGGTATATTGGGCCCATTTTCATTCTGTGGCAGATATGGCTCGAAAGGAATAGGAGGATTTTCCGTGAGGCCAAATTGTTTGTTCAACAAGTCTGGAATAGGATCACAATTATGATTTGGGAGATAGTGGAAGCTAAGTGTGAGGTGAACTTCCCGCTGGGTAGAGACGAGGCAGATATTGTGAGTAGGCTTGGATTGCAGGAGCTATCTCTGACCTCTGCCTGTGTTCGGAGAGGTAGACGGGCTATTAAGAAGGTGCAAAGGGTGGGAAGGTGGGTACCCCCTCACGAGGAGTTTATCAAGATTAACACTGATGGCTCATCTAGGGGTAACCCAGGCCCGGCTAGAATAGGGGGTGTTGGCAGGAACAGCAGGGGGGAGGTTGTTTTCTTTTTCTCGGTTCATAAAGGATGGCAGTCTAATAATCTTATGGAGGGTTTAGCGATTCTTTATGCATTGGAGAGGGCTTTGGCGTTGGGTTGTAGGAAGGTGATTTGTGAATCGGATTCACAAATTGTTGTTAATTTGTTGACTGAGTAGGTGAGTGGGATTCAGTGGCAATTGGCAGGGATTGTTCAACAGATTCTCCAAATTAGCTCCTTAATGGAGCAGGTGTCCTTCATCCATATTCCTCGGGAATGGAATGGAGGGGCGGATTGTTTGGCCAAGTGGGCCTCAGATCATGACAGTGATTGGAAAGTGGAAGGTTGGGAGCACCTCTCTAGGGACTATTGTCAGGAACTGCAGAAGATTTTCACTGAGGACATGGATGGTAATGAAGCTGGTTGATGTGTGGTTGGCTTGGTTATTTTCTCTAGGGGCCTTAGGGCTTTGCCTATCTGTGTAATGCATTTTTCTGATTTTCAATAAAATTTTTACCCTTTTATTCAAAAATAAAAATAAAAATTGAGATAGGGTTAATTAATTAGAATGATACAAAAGTTTGGACAATTAATAATGATTTGAATTGATTAGAAGAATAGGTTAGTTTAATTAAATAATTAAAGAATTACTTAATTAAATAGATGAATATTTAGTGTAAGATCGATTAGACATTTTTAGGTGTCTTCATTTACCCCTCTTTGACACAATGTCAGAATGACATTGTTTTAAAGAAAACGAAAAAAAATTGCCCTAGTATGCCCCAGTGACACTTAGGGTATAAATATGCCTCGAAAAAATTGGTCGAAAAATTGTGGAATGAAGACCATTTTTTTGGAAATGTGCTAGATAGTGATAATGTGCACTTTGGCAAGGTTTTGATCTCATTTGGTATGTCTACAACTGTGTTGAAGTTGGAGGGGTCCACAGTCATTAGGGTGACAAAAAAACCTTCTTTTGAGCTATAAATTGAAAATTGGTATTGATTTGAGCTCATTTGCACTCTTTTGCTTTGTAAGAAGTCCTTAAAGATATTAGTGCTTTTGGCATCCTTGGAGTGAGATGGCGGGTCACAGAGCGAGGTTGCATTTGTCCGAGCGAGTGCAGTTGTATCAGAGACCTCCCGACATTGGTGGCATGTTGAGTTGTCATGATTTTTTGCTCATTTTTATCTATTTTTTCTAATTTTTTCATCGATGTTTGATAGGTCCAATGTTATGCATTTCGCAATTGCATGTCAATTTTTTCACATTTGCTTTTGATGCTTTGCAATTGATTTTTTAGCTCGCACTTGAAGTTATTATTTCGCATTTGTTGAAATCAGTTCGCACTTGAAAATTATGATTCGCAGTTGACAATACTAATTTGCACTTGCTTAATTTAATTTGCACTTGTGAATATTCTCTCGTAGTTGGTTTAAGTATTTCACAATTGAAACTTTAAATATATAATTGATGATGATAGGCATTTATTCATGCATCCTAATGATGCGAATGATGTAACTGATTCATTTTTCTTTTCAAATGCAGGAACGTTGTCTAGTATTGCTTGCTAGACAGATAAGGCTAGATGGTCTTGATTGACGTCATGAGTTGGACGCAGAGGATATCTCTTTGTTGTGATAGGTTAGATTGTATCACATAGCGCATTTGCCTCAGGTTATGGCCAATAGGGCCATGATAACTACTTTGATTGAGCGGTGGCATTTAGAGACATGTTATTTTCATCTATCGATAGGTGAGGCATCCATCACGCTTGAGGATGTGTGGCGTCTCTTACACATTCTGATATTTGGTACATGAGTTACTTTTGATTGTCGTGATGGTGTATCTGCTTTGTGTATACTATTTGAGTGTTCGGAGGAGGATCTCCATATCCATGGTCGTTATGAGATTCATAGGGATGATTTTGATTATGATGATCTCACCGTTGTTCTTTCTTGCATTGTTGCTGGATTATTGATCCCTAATAGACGTACACATGGTTTCCCTATTGGATGGGGAAGAGTCATGCATTAGCTTAGTGAACTTCCCATGTAGACACAATGTGAACTTACCATGTAGACACCATTAGTATATGCCCTAGAACTTCATTGGAACAATCCACAGACAACAAACAAAGAAAAAGATATCAGGAACCATCCTGACTACGCTAATCACTTGTGGATATCCTGGAGTAGCGTAGGGACCTGATATAAATTAATTAATTAAAAATCAACCAAGTGCTTATCAACGAAACATAATTTTCTTATCAAAGAAAATGTTACCATTTCTTCTTTGTGGGGAAGGATGCATCCTTGTGAATATGGTCATGTGCATATGTTTTGATTGGTTGGTCGATTTGATAGGTGGTCATTGTTTGAGTAGCTCAAAATGTTGTTTTGTGTCTTTTGCGATGTGTATGTACAAGGAATAATATACTTTTCAATTGTTTTTTATTGATTTTGATGTTTTTGACATGTTTTTTGGAATTTTTGAATGTTGTGAATGTTTTTGGTATTTTCTTTAGGACATTTTGCAAAAAAAAATTGGGGTTTTTCTGAGATTTTATGAATGTTTTTGGTATTATTTCAAGACATTTTTGAATGAGAAACTCAATGAATCACAATTAATGGAGAATATACTCCCATCAGTAGGTTTAAGAACATTTGCCCCTAGTTAGATGTTGGTATGAAAGTGTGACGCGAGACACATGAAGTAATAACCCTGATTGCATAGCAATAACAAGTCATGGTATAAATGATGGATGAATGGATGCAATGGATGCGATCACAACAAGTCTGAAAGACAATGGAGTCATAGCCTTTACGAATAGTGCATGTTTACCAGGTTTTCACCACCATACTTACCCAAGGCGCCACCTGAGTGGTTTTCACCATTTGGATGAATGATTTTTCTTTACTATTTTCTTGATTTTTGTATTTTTGTATTTTGTTCAGGTTTGTTTCTTGAATTTTTTTGGTATTTTATGATATTTTGAGGAGCCTCATGCTCTGCACAAATTAAAACCTTTTGAGATGCATGTTGTTGACCAGATCTGCTAGTGGTTCTCCTTCTGAAGTTGCTAACTAATATGCCCCAAACCCAAAGACAACAGTGATGACATATGGACCTAGCCAATTGGATTCAAATTTGCCCCGATGTTCTCTGTTTGGTTGATTGCGAGGATTCTCCTTGAGAAAAATATCTCCTACTTCAAATGTGTGAGGTTTGACCCTATGATTGTAGCTTCTTCTCATGCACTGCTAATAGGCTTTTAGGTGGTTGTAGGCAGCTTGTTGCTTTTCATTAAGCAATTCCAAGTCCTAAAGACGTGAGACTTGGTATTCTTCATCATTTATTAGATTGTGCAAGGAGACCTGTAGAGATGGTAATTCAACCTCAATAGGCAAGATGGCTTCTTCTCCATAAACCAATGAGTAGGGGTTGCTCCTATAGGGGTTCGAATGCTAGTTTGATATGCCCATAGTGTTGGATTCAAATGAATGTGCCAATCACGACTAGCATCATTGACTGTCTTTTTGAGGATCCTCAATATATTCTTATTGGATGCTTATGCTTGACCATTGCTTTGTGGGTAATATGGGGTGAAAAAATGGTGTTGGATATGAAACTTCTCACAGAGTTCACAAACATCTTGATTTTTGAAAGGGAGCTCGTTATCTGTGATGATGGACATGGGTACACCATACCAACAGATGATGTAATTGAGGATGAATGAGGTGATCTACTTGTCGGTGACTTGGGTGATTGGAACGACTTCGATCCACTTTGTGAAGTACGTTGTGGCAGTAATGATAAATTTATGACCATTGGATGAAGATGGATGGATTTTACCCACAAGGTCAAGTCCCCATTGACAAAAGGGCCATGGTGTTGTGATAGGTTGTAATTCTTGTGCTGGGGCATGTATCAGATCTTTGTGAACTTGGCACTTCTTGCACTTTTTGACAACATAATAAGAGCCCTTCTCCATGGAGGGCCATTAGTATCCGTCTCGCATGCTTTTCTTTGCTAGTGAAGGACCGCTTGAGTGAGCCCCAAAAATTCCTTCATGTACCTCTTCCAAGGATTTTGTTATCTTATCTTGTTCCAAACATCAAAGGAGAGTACCATCAAGACTTCGTTTGTATAGGGTTTCGGCAATGATGGTGTATCTAGCAATTTGGTGGATAAAGGTTTTTCATTAGTTGTTTGATTGGTTAGGGGGAAGTGTGTGGTTACGTAGGTAAGTGAAAACTCACCATATCATGGAGACTCAGAACCAATAAGGTGACATAGCATTTCAGATTCAGGGATATCATAAGCGGGGATCCAAAGTTGTTCCACCAAGATCTCATAGTGTGTCAAATTTTGTGGAAGATCTAGGAGAGATACGATTGTAGCCATTGCATCGACATCTCTATTATGATCTCTTGGTATTTGCTCAAATGTGATAGTTGTAAATGATTCTTTGAAATTATCCATCACCCTTTTGTATGACATGAGCTTATCATCCTTTGTTTGGTATTCATCAGTGACTTGTCAGATGACCAACTGGGAATCTCCATATACTTGTAGCTCTTTTAGATTCCATTGCATGGCCAATCTGAGTCATGTGATCAAGGCCTCATATTCTCCTATATTATTTGTGCATGGGAAAGTGAGTCTGTAGGACTTTGGGATACTATCACCTTGAGGTGTAATAAAAAGAATACCTGCCCCTGAGCCATGTCTGGTGTATGAACCATCAAAATAAAGCTTCCAGGGTTGTGTAGCTATGATCATGAAAATTTCCTCATCCAAAAAGTTGGAAATAAGAGGATGGTCACCTTTGAGTGGTGCATCAACCAACTAATTTGTAATAACATGTCCCTTGATAGCTTTGCGGTCCACATACTCAATATCAAATTCACTCATAATCATAACCCATTTGGCCAAGTGGCTTGTCAATGTTGCCTTGCTGAGTAGGTACTTGAGTGGATCTATCTTGGCAATAAGTTGTACTTTGTGCATTAACATGTAGTGCCTTAATTTGGTGGTTGTCAAGATAATTGCTAGGCAATCTTGCTCAATAGGTGTGTAATTGATTTCATAGCCTACCAGTGTTTGAGTGATGTAGTAGACAACTCATTCTTTTGCTTCCGTATTATTTTGTGCCAACAATACTCCTAATGTCGTGGTTGTATCTGAAATGTATAACAATAGAGGTCTACTTGGATTTGGTGGAATCAACAATGGTGCATTCATTAGGTAGTCTTTAAGCATTTGGAATGCTTGCTGGCATTTTGCATCCCATTGAAAGTGAATATTTTTATGTAACAGATGGGTGAAGGGATGATATTTATCAGCCAATTGTGCAATGAACCGCTGAATGGATTGTAGCCGCCCTTGTAATGTCCTCAACTGACTGCTATTCTTTGGAGGTGTCATTTCCATGATCGCCTTGACTTTCCCATGATCTACCTCAATGCCTTTACTTGACACAATGTATCCTAAGACCTTCCCGGAAGTTACTCCAAAGCCACATTTCTTTGGATTGAGACAGATGTGGTATTGTTCCAATCTATTGAAGATTTTATCTAGTACTGCAAGATGACCCTCTCTTGTTAATGATTTAGCTAGTAAAGCATCCACATAATCTTCCATTATTGTGTGCATCATGTCATGGAAGATGGTAGTCATGGCTCTTTGATATGTTGCCCTGACATTCTTTAGACCAAATGGCATTACATTCCAATAGTATGTTCCCCATGGACATGTGAAAGTAATACCGTGTTGATCCTCTGGAGTAATTTTAATCTGGTTATATCCGGAAAAGCCATCCATAAGAGAAAGTATCGCATGACTACTTGTTAGATCGACAATCATGTCAATGTTTGGTAAGGGAAATTCATCTTTAGGAAATGCTTTGTTTAAATATCTGAAATCTGTACAGATGTGGATGCCCTCATTAGGTTTACCAACATGTACAATATTGGAGATCCACTCTGCAAAATCAATTGGTCTGATGAAACCAACATCCAAGATCTTTTAAGTTCATCCTTGACAAGAATGACAATCTGTGGGTGCATCTTTCTAAGATTTTGTTTGACAGGTTTAGTTCCTTCTACTACAATTAAGTGATGCATGACCAAATCTTGATTTAAACGGAGCATGTCTGCATAAGACCATGCAAAGTCGATTTGACACTTTTGGAAGAATTCCACAAATTTTGGCTCTTCTTCACAAGTTAATAAAGATGACAAATGTATTTTGTGAGGAGTCTTAGGGGTCCCCACATTGAATTATTTCGTTTCTTCTATCAGGATGGTTGATCTCTCTTGATTTGTACTAAAGGGGAGGATGTCAAACCTTTCATCCTCAGACGCCTCAGAGAGGTTTTCACCTTTGGATACGCTCTTTTTTTTTTTACTCTTTTGGGATCAAAAAGTGCTACCGTGTGGTTTTCACTAGAAGATCCATACTTTATTGTAATATTCTTGCAGCTGAAAGGTTTGGCATCTGCCCCAAAGTATGCTATGTTGTTAAGCTTAATGGAAAACCCAGCTTTATGATCTCCACTTGGTATGTTATCTCGTAATTCTAGAAAGTCTATGAATGCCTCATCATTTTGGAAATGGTCAAGGCATGGGGGATTTGGCTGGTTCCATTCAATGAGTTTGGGATGAATGATAGGCATTACTTTATCGATTAAGTTGAGTTTGTAGGAGGCATCAACAAGGGTTAATATGGAGGCATGAAGTTCATTGATGGTACTCTCCTTGTCAGATTCATGTGTAGGATTTGACATAGGGTCCGTGGAAGTTTCTTCTAGCTTAGGATCCCAAAAAGTTTTAATGCATGCTTTTGCATAAACTGGTATATCCTTACAAGGTGGTGGAGGTGATGTTTCCTCCTTGTCTGAAGTACTTAAATACATTGAATCCCATTCCCACTCATGTGAGTCTGTCTCAAAATCACTCTCTAGCATCTAATCACCATACCAAACTGGGATGTTGTTTGAATTAAATAGTGCATTAGTTACTGGCTTATGTACTATTGGAGGTGGGGTTGCTAGTGTTGCTGGTGTTTCAAATATAGTTAAGGATTGTATCCTTGGGTTAGTTGGTTGATATATAGATTTGTTGGGTTTTCCTTTAAATCAAAGCTTAGGAACATATTCTCTTTGAAAACCTAGTGCAGTTTTATCTCTTGCTTTCAACTCAGGTTGTAAGGGCTCTTGTCATCCTTGCTTGCAAGGTCCCAAATCAATATGGCCATCATAGCCCATTCTTTTCATTATAGTGAATCCTTTGCCATATTTGTCAGTGGGGAGGTTAGCCTTTGGGCTTTCTTTGTTGAGAGGGCTTGTAAAGATCCATTTTGTCAGGTCTTCATCCATGGTTACCTCCTCTTGAATTTTACCAAGGGTGAATTGTGCCAAAGTGCAAGTTCTTTTGGCCAGCAATGATTGAAGTAAACCTTGGGGTTTTCCATGAGTCTTAGGGGATGTGAGTAACTGCCCAACACAAAAGAGTTGGCTAAGATTATATTCATTGGGACCTTCCTCAGCCATTTTCATTTTTAATTTCTCTTGTTTTGGTGTAGGGTTTGTTAAGCTAGAAAGAGAGGTTGGATTAACATATGATGAGGAAGCGATAACTTCCCTGTTGCTAGGTATGGTGATGTCTGGCTGATGGTGAATATTATTACAATATGCAAATGGATTAGCATCATTGAGGATTGTAATCTCTACCCTATTATGTGGAAACTTGATACATTGGTGATAGGTGGATGTGACGGCTTGCATAGCATGTATCCAAGGTCTCCCTAATGAGAGATTTTATGGTAAAGGAAGGTCTATAACTTGGCAAACTATATTCTTCACCACTGGCCCAACCCTGATGGGTAATGTAACAACTCCTCTGGAAGAACATTCTGCATCATCATATGCTTTGATGGTTATCTTCTTGTTGACATCCATTGATTCTATTGCATAACCCAATGCTATGACTAATTGCAAAGTGCATATGTTTAAGCTGGCTCCATTGTCAATCAAGACTCGCTTGATTCTATGTTGGTTTACGAACCCTTCAATATGGAAGGAGGCATTATGGGGTTGTTGGAAGGATGTGTTGTCACTTTTGATAAAAGTGAGACATGGTGATGATTTTAGACTACCAACCATGGCTTGAAATTGATCTGTGTTGAGGTCGGCAGGGACAGACGCTTCTTGGAGAGCTTGATCCAAGATTGTTTTATGTGAGGGGGATAAGCGTAAAAGCTCTAATATGGAGATGAGGGCTGGCGTCTTATCGAATTGCTCTACAAGATTATATTGTTTGGGGAGGGGTATCATTCCTGCTAGTTCCCCTCAAATAGTAATCTTGTTATGACGCGTAACAACGTTGCATGTATGATTTTGACCTTTTATGGTAAGAGTTTCAACTTGTTCATCTACATCATAAAGGTGATTCACAGTATAATTGTATGCAACTTGTGTGTAATTGGTTGTGGTATCTGTGTTTCTCCCTGAGGTTGAAGGACCCCTTTGATCATGTGATGGAAGTGGATTTTTGAACATTAAGTGATCATCATTGGATGTTTTTGGGTCATGTCCCTTAATTTTGATTTCTCCTCTATCGATAAGATCCTGGACAAGATCTTTTAGTCGATGACAATTGCTTGTTTTATGCCCTCTTTCTTGGTGAAATTCATAATGTTCGTGATCTTGCCACCATGGAGGTTTGACTTGAGGCTCATAATTGGATGTTTTTGGTAAGGTCACAAGATTGGAGGGTATTAATTGGCATACAATAGTTTCAATAGGTTCCCCTAAGGGCATATATGTGCATTTTGGCTTGAAGTTTTGATTCTTTTGTTTTGGTTCCTCTTGTTGTGTATTGCGACCTTGATTTTGTGGATTATTGTTGGTATTTTTGTTAGGAGGGGGATTTTTTCTTGCAAACCTAACCACAGGTTGTGCAATTTTCACTGTTCTTGTGTCCACTATCTCATCATTGACAACATTCTTGTTTTTGTTGCAAAATTTTGGTTTGTCGCTATTATAGTGTGGACGAGGACCATCTTTGTGTTCATTACAAATTTTGATAAGTCCCTTTTTAATGAGGGCTCTTTCACATTTGAGCCCTTGAGTTATCATTACTTCAAAGGATTTTGTGCCCTTCATGTCCAAATGAAATTCCATTTCATTATTTAAGTTGGAAATGAAAATTTCTACTAATTCTTGTTTAGGTAGATGAAGAGAGCGTCTTCTAGATAGTTGTCTCCACCACTATAGGAAAGTTGAGAACAACACCCCTAGTTTTTGTTTTGTGTTTCACAAATCTGTCATGGTGACGTCATGTTCTATGTTGTGTGCATAATGAGCAATAAATTTTTGTTAGAACCTGGAGGCAACTGAGAGGGGGGGGGGTGAATCAGTTGTCTATTAATTTTAACCCAAATATAACTTAATCAAACTTGATGCATAATACCGATAAACCAAACTTAATGTCGGTTAACAGTTTAACAGTTAATAACAATATTAGTGAAGCTTAATGCATGAAACAGAAAGATAATTAACATCCACAACACATAACACAGATATTTGTACGTAGAAACCCTGTAAGGGGAAAAACCACGGTGGGAAACCTTACCTACAATCAGATGATACTACTACAGATAATATGTGTTTACAAATGGAGTTTGCACATGCAGAAAGGCCAGCTACCTAGAGCACACTACTCAATCACAGAATGGGAGTCACACTAACTACAAAATGGATGATTAAATCCAATGATAATGTACTGCTCAAAGTGGCATCTTCTATGCTGGATTCAGCACCGGTCAAGCTCTTATTGCCTTCTTCAAACCTTCCTTGAATCTTCAAATGATGTCTGCGTGAGTAGCTCTACTTATATTCGCATATACCAAGTATAACCTTACAATACCTTATTACATACCATACCCATACCATATTAATCTCACAATTGAGATCTTACATATATACCAAAACCTAAGACCAAATGTGTAGGTGGCTCACTAAGAATATTACAATAAAAATCAGTTACAACAAGTCAAGATGTGATGCATCATGTTGTCTCAACAATAATATTAATTGATTAAACCATCTCCATAATGTGTCATGTTGACCTAGACCAATTTGTTGGTAACAACAAATATGCCAATTCGATTAGACCAATAATCAAATCTCCAAAACCAAGTGTCCAAACCATGTCTTCGACATAACCAAGTGATCTCCAAATGATAACAAGTTATCCTCAGTGCTGGTGAACAATATAACCTATCGGTGAACCAAATATCGATGACTATGCATAGTTCACTGAACTTACCGGTGAACATAATCAAAGATCTCCATAAGGATAAGTGTTGATAAGTGTTGACATCAATGATAAAACCAAACAACATATCCATAATACCAACAATCTCCCCCTTTGGCATTGATGGCAACACAAGATGGAAAAACCATCTAAGTGCCAAAGCAGAAATGCCAATAAACCAAAAACCAATAATCTCTAGAATAGATCAATACCAGAAAATAATGCAGAGAGTAAAAATCTCTCCCCCAATGAATGATCTCTCCCCAAAGGATAATGTGCTTTTCCATAGATATCTCTCCCCCTTTGACATCAAATGCCAAAATAATATAAATACCAGATACAACAAGTTTATAGAACCAACTTATTCAACTACTCCCCCTGAGAAGTAGCCCTCCTTCATCAAAGCCAAAAAAAGGTTTCTTTGTAAATTCTATCGGTCTTATGCCAATCTCTAATTGTCTAAGTCTCTACTGATGAGGGTATAACCCCAAGCTGCTCTCTGAGATATTCAAAGGTTTCCTTAGGCAAAGGCTTAGTAAAAATGTCTGCAATCTGCACTTTAGTATTCACATAAACCAATTTCACTTCTTTTGTTTCAACATTCTCTTTCAGAAAATTGTATTTGATAGAAACATGTTTAGTTTTAGAGTGAAATACTGGATTCTTAGATATATCAATTGCTGTTGAATTATCACAATAGATGATTATAGGTTCTTTACATTTTACCTTTGTGTCCTTCAACATTTTCTTAATCCACAATACTTGAGTACAATTAGTTGTTGCTGCAACATATTCTGATTTTGTCGTTGATAATGATGTACAACTTTGTTTCTTTCTCAACCATGAAATCAATCTGCTACCAAGAAAGAATGCTTCGCCAGTGGTTCTCTTTCTTTCATCTACATCTCCTGCCCAATTAGCATCGGTGCATGCACATAAATCAAAATTTTCATCTTTAGGATACCATAAACCAAGATTTGTTGTGCCTTGTAAATACCGGAAAATCCTTTTTACTGCTAATTCATGTTTTTCCTTAGGATTACTCTGAAATCTTGAAACAATACATATTGCATCCATAATATCAGGTCTTGTTTGTGTCAAATACAGTAAACCTCCAATCATGGATTTGTACCTTGTCGGAATAATAGGGGCTAAATCATCCTTTAATGATAGTTTATCAATTGTTGTCATAAGAGTACTTACCGGTTTAAAGTTTTCCATATTTCTTCAGTAATTCCTTCAAGTACTTTGATTGACATAAGAATATACCTTTATCAGTTTGAGAAATATGCAATCCTAAAAAGAATTTTATCTCTCCAATCATAGACATTTCAAATTCTTCCTGCATCTTATTAGAAAAGTCTTTACACAATCCATCTTCTCCTCCAAAAATGATGTCATCAACAAAAATTTCAATAACCAAAATGTCTTCATTAGTCACCTTGAAATATAAGTTGTTGTCAACATTACCTTTAGTGTAACCAAGCTTCAAAAGATATTTGTCCAATCTAGCATACCAAGCTCTAGGAGCTTGCTTCAATCCATATAAAGCTTTCCTTAACCTGCAAACCATATCTTTATCATTTGTCAATGAAAATCCATTAGGTTGTTCAATGTAAACTTCCTCTTCAAGATCACCATTTAGAAATGCACATTTAACACCCATTTGATATACTTTATAGTTCTTGTGTGCTGAAAATGCAATAAATAGTTTGGCTACCTCAATTCTAGCTACTGGTGCAAAGGTTTCATTGTAATCAATTCCTTCTTTCTGTGAATATCCCTTAAACACTAGTCTTAATTTGTTTTTGATTACCTTACCATCTTCATTAAGTTTATTTCTGAATACCCATTTAGTTCCAATTACATTTTTGTTTTTAGGCCGGGGAACCAATGTCCATGTGTTATTCTTTTCAATTTGTTCTAATTCATCTTCCATAGCCTTAATCCAATGTTTATCTTCGCATGCCTAAAAAATAGTTGCTGGTTCAATTTGAGAAATTAAACATACCTCTTCATTTGCCAATCTTCCTCTAGTCATAACTCCTTGATACTTATTCCCAATTATCTGACTTTTAAAGTGATTCAATCTAACATACCTGGGTGTGTTCACTTGTTGTTGTTCTTCAGTCACTGTGGAATTCTCTAATGATGCCAGTGTGATTGGATCAACATTTTGTACCAATGAATTATGTATAGGTTCATTTGTGATTATCTCAGCTGTCGGTTCAGAGTCCATAGACCTTGAATCTCTTCTAAAGTGTTCATCAATCTTCATAGTTGCACTCTCAATGATTTTCTACAATCTCTTATTAAAACATCTATATGCTTTGCTTTTAGATGAATACCCAAGAAATATTCCTTCATCACTTCTAGGATGAAATTTTCCAATATACTCATCTCTCCTAATGTAACATTTGCTCCCAAATATTCTAAAGTACTTAAGAGTAGGAATATCACCAAACCATAGTTCATAGGGTGTCTTACCAGTTTCACCTTTGATGTGAACTCTGTTGAAAGTGTAAACCATTGTATTCACTACTTCTCTCCAATATACATGAGGTAGATTTGCTTTTGGTATCATGCTTCTAGCTGTATCCAAAATAGTTCTTTTCTTCCTTTCCACAACTCCATTTTGCTGAGGTGTCTGGGGTGCTGATAGTTGTCTTCTAATTCCATTCACTTCACAAAATGCATTGAACTCCTTAGATGTAAATTCACCTCCTTGATCTGATCTTAAACATTTGATTTTCTTGTCGGTTTCATTCTCTACAAGTGCCTTGAATAATTTGAATTTCCCAAAAGCTTCTAATTTCTCCTTGAGAAAGGTAACCCAACACATTCTAGAATAATCATCAATGATTAGCATAAAATATCTATCTCCCTGTAGACTTCTAGTTCTTGTCGGACCACATAAGTTAGTATGAATTAAATCAAGAACATTATTGTTTTTCTCATAAATGCTTTTGAAAGTTGTTCTAACTTGCTTTCCAAATTGACATTCCTTGCATACCGAATTGTGAGGTTTTACAATCTTAGGTAAATCCCTTACTGCCTTAGTTGCACTAATCTTCACAATGCAGTCAAAATTTACATGACAGTCTTTTATGCCATAACCAACTTTCGTAATATGTGCAATTAAGCATGTCTTTTCAATGTTATTCAAATGAAAGATATTACCTCTAGTCTGATTACCAGTTGCAACTTCCAAACCAGTTCTATTCATGATTTTGCATTTACCATTTTTGAATTGTAACTGAAATCCTTTTTCAACTAATTGACCAACACTCAATAGATTGTGCTTCAAACCTTCAACATAATAAACATTGTCGGTATTGTGCTTACCATCAAAAGATATAGTGCCTTTTCCTCTGATCAAACAAGCTTTGTCATCTCCAAATCTTAATAGACCTCCATTGTATTCTTTAATCTATAATCCATTCATCCTTTTCTTCAATTTTAGCTGCCAAGGCCTGTTCTACCGGTGGAATAGTAGGTGTCAGTTGATCTTCAATTATTGCAACAAAAGCCCATCCATTGTCTCCTGGTTCTTCATCAGAATCATCGGTAACTCCTTCATCAACATAGTAACATGATTTGTCTTTATTCTTCTTAAATATGTATCTCTGATAATTAGGGTTAGGCTTATATGTTCTTTTAGCTTCTTCTCTCAATCTTGCATGTCTATCCGGACATCTAGATGCCATATGACTAATTTTATTACAGTTAAAACATTTAAAAGGTGTTTTATCTTCATACTTACTTCCAATAGGACCTTTAGGCATTTTTCTTGCAAATAATGCTTCAAGATCTTCAAGTTCTTCATTTTCCCTTCTGATTTCTTCAACTTCTCTTGCATAGAGTGCTTTCCAATCAGATTTATCAGTCGATGATGAAGATGTTGCAGATGATGATGCTTTGAAAGCCAAATCTGTCTTAATTGAAGCAACATGACCAAACTCCTCAAGCTCAAATGCTGAAAGTTTTCCAACCAAGGTATCTCTAGATACTTATGTATTAGGCATAGTTCTCAACTCATTAATAGCAGTTACTTTCATTTTGTATGCCAGTGGCAATGCTCTCAAAATTTTAGAAACAATTTCATCTTCACTTAAGGAACCTCCAAAACATTGTATTCCCAAAACAATTTCATTAACTCTTTCCATAAAAGAAAAAAATCTTTCATCTTCTTCCATTTTCAAATTTTCACACTTGACCTGGAAGCATTCCAGTTTTGCAATTCTAATAGTGGTATCACCTTCATTCAATGTCTCCAACTTATCCCAAATAGCTTTAGCAGTAGATTGATTTGATAGTCCCATGATTTATTGATCTGACAAGGCGCTCAAAAGTGCTTCTCTTGCTTTACAATCATTCTCTTGATCCTTAGCTAATGTAGGTGGATTAGATTGACCTAGTGTAGGACCAACAGTCTTTTCCAATGCAATTTAGATGTGTCTCCATTCTGATCTTCCATATACCATAATTAATTCCATCAAGTTTGAGACTGTCCTTCCTGAAATAGTTAGTTGCCATAGAATCTCCTCAAGTTTTTAAACTTTTGCAAAAAGAGGACTGTGCTCTGATACCAATTGTTAGGACCTAGAGGCAACTGAGAAGGGGGAGGGGGTGAATCAGTTGTCTATTAATTTCAACCCAAATATAACTTAATCAAACTTGATGCATAATACCGGTAAACCAAACTTAATGTCGGTTGAGAGTTTAACAGTTAATAACAATACTGGTGAAGCCATGTGCATGAAACAGAAAGAGAAATAACATCCACAACATATAACACAAATATTTGTACGTGGAAGCCCTGTAAGGGGAAAAACCACGGTGGGAAACCTTACCCACAATCAGATGATACTACTATAGATAGTATGTGTTTACAAATGGAGTCTGCACATGCAGAAAGGCCAGCTTCCTAGAGCTCACTGCTCAATCACAGAATGGGAGTCACACTAAATACAAAATGGATGATTAAACCCAATGATAATGTACTTCTCAAAGTGGCATCTTCTATGTTGGATTCAGTACCGATTAAGCTTTGATTGTCTTCTTCAAACCTTCCTTGAATCTTCAAATGATGTCTACGTGAGTAGCTCTTCTTATATTTGCATATACCGAATATAACCTTACAATACCTTATTACATACCATACCCATATCATGTTAATCTCACAATTGAGATTTTACATATATAGCAAAACCTAAGACCAAATGTGTAGGTCGGCTCACTAAGAATATTATAATAAAAATTAATTACAACAAGTCAAGATGTGATGCATCATGTTGGCTCAACAACAATATTAATTGATTAAACCATCTCCATAATGTGTTGTTCTGATCTGGAATAGATAATGCATGCAGGTCCATAACCTAGACCAATTTGTCGGTAACAACAAATATGTCAACCCGATTAGACCAATAATAAAATCTCCAAAACAAAGTGTCCAAACCATGTCTTCAACATAACCAAGTGATCTTCAGATGATAACAAGTTATCCTCAGTGTCAGTGAACAATATAACCTACCGATGACTGTGCATAGTTCACTGAACTTGCCGGTGAACATAATCAAAGATCTCTAGAAGGATAAGTGTTGATAAGTGTTGACATCAATGACAAAAGCAAGCAACATATCCATAATACCAAAAAAATTTGGACCAGTTCTTCAAATGTTCTAATACCACCCGGTAGTCATGAAAACCATTGTGTGGTTGTGCCTCCCAAACTTTGAGGAAAGAGTTACATCAAATATGTGTCCTCATAGGCCACCTCTAAGAAAGCAGAGTGAAATTATCGTAGATGGTCCCTAGAATCTCCTTTGCCTCTATATTTTTTAAATTTGGGTGTTTCGAATCCTTGTGGAAAAAGTGGCATAAGCATGTTCTTGTCAAATGGATATGGACAAATGTCGTTAAGTGAGAATCAATTAGTCTTCACACCACTGTTCAATTTTTGGGCGATATTTTCTACTTGTTGCCTCAACGTGTGTATTTCTGAAGGAAGATGAGGTGGAGGACTCCCTTGATGATTAGGGTCATAGAGGAAGTAGTCTCTACCTCCTCCACCATTGGGATGGCTATGTTGCTCAGATGTTTGTCATAATTGTGTTGTATCAAAATTGGAGGGAAGCTTGGCACCCTCTTGAGCGAGTCTCAAGAAATGAGCATTGGCATTGTTTCTAAGAATTTCATCAAAGAGTCTGTTGAATTTTGGATTATGTTGTGCTCTTTCTAATTCTTCTAGAGTTGGAGTGTTGGGATCTTCACCATTAGTGCCTCCTCCAAAGGCCTCATGAAATTCGTTGATGTTTTCGTCCTCCTCTTCAATTTCTGGTTGTCGATTTTTCATTGCTCTTGTTTGAGCCATGTTTTAAAAGTTGATGTTGTGAAAATGACTATGAGGTGGTCTTCCAAGATTCTAAAATGGTGAGGGAGTGATGAAATGGTTGATGGAAGACAATTTTTTTGAAATTTTTGGTGGGAGATAGATCTCTAATATTGAAGGTTGGATGTCAATAGAGTTCTTTGTGAATTGCTTTTGTATTTTTCAACAAATTTGATGCGATGAGGTATAGCAAGGCTCGAGATGTGTTATAATCCAAGCTACCTAGTAATGAGAGGATGCACTCATAAACTAGTTTTAACCTATCTAGATATGTAGAAATGCCTCTTAGGATGATTGATCCTAGATGTAGAGACACCCTAAAAGTGATTTGTTGGTTTGTTTAAGCAATATCTGAAAGAACTAAGGACAAGACCTCTTTGTGTTGAGAGTTGAGTGAATTTGTGATGTTTGGATTTGCAAGTGGATAGGATACATGTCTCAATAAAAATCTTCTGTTATGAAGGGGTTTTCTACTTCGTCCTCTCTTACAAGGGTTGGTGATTCCTCTCGAACTTCATTGTATGATACAAATTTTTAGGAAAGAAAGCGGGATTGATCTTTCCCCCTTTGTTCTTTCAATAATCAAAAGATCTATACTGAGTGAAAGCTCTATTGCTCAAAGGCTCTGTGTCAAATTCGTTGGATTTTCCTTGAAGGTACAAGTGCATATAACGCAATAATATTCTTTGTGAGAGAAAGAGTTGTCTATTGACATAGATAAATTTCCTTTTCTTGATAAGAGCCCTTGAACCAAGTTGTCTCTTCTTTAACTTAGTCTTTTGATGAAGACTTCTTTTTCTCAAGATATGAGTGATGGTCATACAAAATGATCAATATTGATGTAGATTTGTTGGATGGATAATTTGTTTCAATTGTTTTGAATCCTTTTACAAGAAAATACGTCAAGCACACAAGAACATAGTCTTGCCCCCTTTTCAATAAAGGCACAATAGGTGTGGGTCTAAATCAACCCAATCATGAACTTTTTGACCCTTATAAATATATGTATGTTCCTAGGCCTAAAGTCGGCCCAAATTTTTATTGGTCTCAAACAAGACGAATACAACTCAAACACTTTTTATCCCTAAGGTAATGGCCAGTTGCGATATTTTCAGCCCACAACTTGATATTTCTTCGACTTTGGTACTACATACCTTATGTATCCCATCGTGGTAGGTGAGGATGTGATATACTAAGTCTTGTGTGAGCATAATAGATAGGTGATCCCTATGATGGGGGAGTCCCCACTTTCATCAAGCTACAAGTAGCCTTTCAAAAAAATATGTATGGTGAGTATCTTGGGAGAAAAACCATCTATGCTCTTGCATTGAACTTTTCACAAATATCCTCAATCAATAGAACGGGTGGGCTTCTAAAATAAGAGGTGTCTAGTAATTTTTGATGTCTTTGGATGTAAGTTCATTCTACAGTGACTCACTTAAGAGCCTTGTAACTCATGATGGGGACCATATGTCCTTTCGACAAGTTACAATTTAGGAACAACTACACCCAAGGCTATAGCTTTCGTTGTCACCTGATTTCTATAGCGGCTCGAAGGATTTACCACGCAAGGTTGTCGCAAGAGTGATTCGTCTCTTGGCAGACCTCTCTTAAAAATAGAAAATTTAGAGCATTACTAACATACTTTTCTCTTGCACCTAGGACCACGAGAGCCAAGGGAGAGGATAGTGTGTGTTAGAAATGGGACCACTCTACAGATTTGCACAAGCGTGCCAAACACAAAAGACACTTGTTCTTTTTAACTTTTTTATTGCAATGTGATCTATTTGCTATTTGGAGATGTTGCTCCAATAGATATGGTGTTCTTTTTATCCCACAAAGCAAATTGTTTGTTTTAACTAGGAATGGAAATCCTAGTCAACGAAATGAAAGCACATTTGCTTGAAAGTAAATCGCTTTGTAAGTAAATGGACAAGTTGATTGTTCTTTTTATAGCCCAAATTTTGAAGTGTGAACCTGACTTGCAAAAATAAATGTTAAAGTTGTTGTAAATTTTAACTTTGCAAGTGATGTTCTTTTTAATCCCAAAAGACAAGTTTTGATTTGTTTTAAAGCACCAAAACTAAATTGTGAAGTTCTTTTTACCAAAAAAGAGGAACTATGAATTCTTTTTAACCAATTTTTTAAAAGAAGCTACAAGAAATTGTTAAAAACCTCCAAATAAAGAAGTTAGTAAAAATCCAAAATCGTAGGTGGGCTTCCACAAACCTAAATTCAGTTTTTCGATTACAATATTGAACTCTGTGGAACAAAAGCCCTACTCTGTGAGAAAACCTAAGTGCTAATGCAGACAACAACGCCAATATATTAACAAAAGTGCTATGCTATTAACAAAAGCGCTATAATATTAACAAAAGCTCTATAGTATTAACAAAAGTGCTATACTATTAACAAAAGCTCTATAATAATTTTTTTAGACAAAATTAAAATTGACAGACAGAGAGAACAAAAATGCCATATTAGTGCAAAAATGGTAATTAATATTGGCATTCTACACTCTTATGAGAATAGTTGATGTTGTCATTGATGGAAACCAACTGGCAATCATTTGGCAACCCACTGACAGTTACCAGCACCGGCAATAGACTTCTACATACATCGACAAGAACTTCACCGACAGCGGCAACAATGCATACTGACACTCAAGCCGACTTGGAATAAATTTTTATAATGTAATTATCTATTGTAAAAGCTGACATGACATATTGTAAAAGACTCATATATGTATGAGATCTTATTGGTCATTTTGATATGAGAGAGAGAGGAATATAGATGATAAGTATAAGGCAATTTTGTATAAGGTGATATAGTTGATAGCGAAGGTTTTGGTTATAGATTGAGCTTAAACCGGTACTAAACCTGGCATAGTTGACGCTGATCTAAAGAAGTACATTGTATTGGATTTTGATAATCCATTTTGTAAGTTAGTGAGACTTCTATTTTGTAGCTGAGCAGTGAGCTCTAGGATGCTAGCCTTCTTGTAAGTAATATTTATTCATTGGCCAATGAGTGAATATTGTGGGTCACAATTCCCACTGAGGTTTTTCCCACACCGGTTTTCCTCGTTAAATATCTTGTGTTATGGTGTGTGCTCTATGCTATCTCTGTTATTCTTAATTGTTGCATTAATTTATATTTACCGGTACACTATTTTGGGATACAAAGATCTTAATAAGTTTAAATATTTCGCTAAGCGGTTAGACACTGATTCACCCCCCCCCTCTCAGTGTCTTTGGGACTGTCATTGATTATAACAATTGGTATCAGAGCCTGGTCCTCTATTTTCAGAAACCTAATAGCTTGAGGAAGATTCTGACACCAATATAGATGGAGAACTTAAGAAAACAATTGGAAGGAGCTCTTGTAGATTATGATGCAGAGAAATTGAAGAATATCAAACTTCAAGATGATCTAAGGACTGCACATAATTCATTAAAGGACTTTAGGGGAACCTTTATATAGCACAAAATAAAAGAAAAGAGCTTCATGAGAAGATGTAGAAAGATGATGATGAAAAATAAACTCTTAGAGAACTTGCAAACAAGTTGAGATAGGAAAACAATAATATGAAGAATCAAATGCAAGATATGACTATGAGGTTATGTAAAGACATTGAAGACAGGAAGAAGAATGAAGAAGACTTGACTAGGAGACTTAATGATGGTGAAAATGAAAATCTATTACTTAGTCATGAAAATGATATGCTGAAGACAGATCTGATTCATTTGCAACATGATAAAACTGAGCTTATGAGACAAATGGGAATTCTAGAAAATGAGTTGGCTATTGCAAACAAACACAAAGACAAATTCAACAAAAGTTTAGAGGAGCTTGATGACATGCTGAAAAGTCAGAAACCTAATGGAGATACTAATGGACTTGGATTTGAAGTTGGAGAAAGTTCTAATACTGCAAACAATCTAGATCAGAACAAACCGGTAAGACAACCTAATTCTTATAAGTTTAATGGCAAATGTTTCAATTGCAACAAATATGGTCATAGAGAAAATCAGTGTAGATTTAGAAATAATCAGAATATTAATGCACCCATCGATCAATGTTCCAAATGCAACAAAGTTGGTCATAATTCAGAAAATTGCAGAATGAATGTGAAATGCTATGTTGTGGAAGATATGGACATTTATCTAATCAATGCAGAACACAAACCAACGTAGGATATGGAAAGGCTATTCAGAAGAATACTGTGACTTGTTATGCTTGTAACAAAATATTGCAAAATTTTGTAGAAGCAAGACTTCAACGACAAACAATAAAGGATCCAATTTGAAAGGCAAAGAAAAGGTAGATGAGGTAAAGCAAGAATTTTCAAAACAATGGATTAAGAAGAGAGATCAGAAAGTTGATGAAACTATCTCTATATTGGTAGAACAGAGTAATCCTCCACCGGCAGGAGATTCTTCATCCAACTAAGAAGTAACCTTTTGGGGGTATTGCAGTAAGTTGAAAATCATGCAGATTACCCTCAGTTGATGGTGAGAAGATAGACTTCTTCTTTATCGGCAGATGTGTTAAGTTTTCACTTAATCAATGAGCATTTAATGCGGTTGGTGGAAGAAATATCATTATAAATCAGCTGATTTCCCTCATTTTCGACTCACCAAACATTCAAATTATCAGAGAGCACGAAAACTGAATGAAGGCATTCAAGGCGAAGGTGCATAGTGATTTCTTCAAACATTCAGAATATTTTCAGGCAGTAAAAGGTATTTTTCAATGGTCTCTTCTTCTGCTCCTGAATTTATTTCGAACCCTACCATTATGGAAAATGTGAAATGCCCTAGGCCCGTGTTTAAGATAATTCCCAAAATTGCGAAGCAAGATGACTTTGTAGGGGCATTCTCAAAAATTCCTAAAGGTGTAGCATTTGCAGAAGACCCTAGGATTTATATACACTGCAATATAGAAGAACTAGGTTATGAGGAATTAATGAAAATGTTTACTAAGGTCATTTATGATGAACATGGTGTTGTTAAACCCAAACATAAAATTGTGGAAACTCTAGGTTTTGTGGAGATACTAAATATCCCTCAATTTCCAGAGGAGGTAGTAAGGATTGTATTGAGTAGAGCACATGGAGAATTCTTATGGTTGGATTATGTCTGCAAAATAACTCGACAAGCAATTAGGGCAGTGACTCGTTTACCCTTAACTGGAAGCATACCTGATAAGACAAAGGAGATTCCCAACAACAAAGTGATAAGCCTAATCGGAGCAACATCTGACAATATATCACTGAGAGTAAATGATATTAAGGACATCAATGTGAGATTTGTAAATATGGTGCTAGGTTACAAGACCACACATGCTAATAGGCTAAACTCTATTTCTAGTCTTTGTATACACAGTGCTTATGAGATGGTGAACAACAATGCAGTGATAGATGTGTGTGAATGGCTAAAAGATGAGCTTATTGACAATTTGAAAAAGATTAAGGGAGACAAGAAAGTCACATTCCTCTTTGGAAACCTTTTGGTATGTTTGATGTTGTACTTTGCTAAAGAGATCCCCAGTACTGGACCCAAAGACTTTGGTTATGATATACTGGTAGGAAAAAAACTACAGGAAGCTTTTATTGGCATGGGAACTGCTAGAGACAACAATATAACAGACTACTTTAAAACTTTCCAAGATAAGATGAGAGCTAGAGAAAGGTTACCACAGAGTGTAGTAGATAAATATGACAAAGAGATGAGACATGGATGGAGGCAGTACTCCCTAGGACTATTTGGGTGACTGAGATGGGATATGAAGTAGATCTTGCTATGTTGGAGACATGCTAAAGTTTTACTGGAAGCACCAAGAGAACCATCAGAAAAGGTCTTTGGTTGTGCTAAGACTATTGAGAGTGATGTCAATTTGTTGAAGAAAAGAAAGAAAAGAGATAAATTCATTAGAGATGCTTCTACGAAAGTAAAGGAAATCAAAGAAAATGTCATGAACATCAGTGGCATATCGGCTAGTGAGCTTGAAGGACTTCAACCAGAGGTAAATATTTCACCAGTTGACACATCTTCTGGATCTGATAGTGAGAAGGAAGAAAAATTTAAAAGAGTTGAAAGAAGGAAGAGAAAACCTTCACCGGTACCCTCTCGTTTACCTAAGAGAACAAGGACATTGAGAAATAAACAATAGGCAGTAAGGGGACTACCCAAGAAACTAACACCAAAGAAGAAACAACAACTGGTTACCCCTTCTTTGAATGATTTATTGAATGAGATAACTAATGACGATAATTTGTCCAATGTACACTAACTGTATAATGCATTTGATGATTCTGATAGGGAAAGCATTGAGAACAGTATTATTTTACACTTAGACATATATAAGAAGGTTCTAATTGAAGTTGTGGAAGATTTACCTAATGATCTTTATAGAAGATTGGAAGCAAAAAGGATAGTAGCGATGGAATTAGACAAGAAACTGAAAATTGAAAAACTTCTAGTTGTACATCCTGTTAATTCAAAAGAAGAAATTAATGAATTGATTTCTGAGGTAACTGATCCATTTTTGCTAGTGGGCACCGACAAGTAAGCTTAATGGCAGGAAGAGTGAAAGAGATTGCAAATGAGACTGCAGATAATTGGGATATATTTTTTGTGGGGAAGAAAAAACAAGAGGAAATGAACTGACCTAAAAAGACATTTAAAGTGTATCAGAAGGACAAGGACAAGGGAAAAGGAAAAATTGGTGGAGTTCCAAACATCAAGATTACTAACAATCTATCACCACCGCCTTTGGATAATGCACATGTACACTCAGAAGATCCACCGGTTATTGACACTGAAGGTATTACACATGATGACACAAATCCTGAATTTGAGATACTCTTTACCATGAATGTGGATACTTAGGAAGTAAATATTGTTGTGGATAAGGATAATTTAGAGGTTAAGGCAAACAATGTTGATAGTGGCAACATGGCAAAGAACCCGACAATCACTGAGACATTAAAATAGTCTGAGAAACCTTTGCAGGTTGAGATGCAAACCCATATTGATCCATCAGAGGAAAATGCAAGCAAAGTGGTTATACTTGTTGGAAGCATAGAGGTAATAAAGGTAATTGGTCAGACATCTGACACATCTACAAGTGAATTCAGACCTACCAATGTTATAGAGATACTTTTGGATTCAATCAAGAAGATTACAAATTGCAATGCATTGGCCTATAAGGCAATTGACAACACTTTACTAGTTCTTAAATTGATTGCACCAAATTGTAATACAGATCATATTAAGGATTCTTTAGGCAAATTGGACACATTGTCCAAATTTATTGTTGACAATGTGATAACCATTGATAAAGTGAATGAGGACACAATTAAGGAGAGAGTTGAAAAAGAGAAAAAAAAATTCTTTGAAGACACCATAAATAAGTGTACAGACCACTTGAATACATTATTACTGGTACTTCTCTACAATTTTGGATTACAAAGAGCTATATAGGGAAACATGCAAACCTCATCTTTTGACAGTGGACATAGATAAGGAGATTAGTAAAACACAGAAAGAAATAGATGGCATAGATGATAACATAATTGGTTCATCCGAACATATATCAGTTTTTGAGCAAGAAATGGCAGGTTTTGAGGAGAAATTAGAGAAACTTGAAAAAGAGAAGGCAAGGATAAGATCAAATGCTTGGGAACTTAACAATAAACTTGGTCCCAAGTTGGACAATCTTATCTCTCAGACAATTGAAATATCTAAGGCATTACTTCAAGGAGAGCGATCACCAGAAGAACACATGCACTATCTCACCAACACGATCCAACAGACTAAGGCAACCTTGAATGACAACAAAATGTTTATGCAGAGTCTAAATCTAGTTTTGGCAGATATTTTTCAGATTGTAACCAACCGATTACAGACTTTGAGGTGAATTTTTCGCACTCGTTTGACTATTTTTGACAACCTTTGTCATTGATGTCAAAGGGGGATTAGTGGAGAGAAAAATTCTTATTTAGAGGAGATCATTTTCTCAGAAGGAGCACATCTTTTTGGAAACTTTTTTGGACTTCAGTTTTTGGAAATAGTTTTTGGAATTTTCTCACGAGTGTTGCCATCAATGCCAAAGGGGGAGATTGTTGGTATTCTACACTCTTATGAGAATAGTTGATGTTGTCATTGATGGAAACCAACTGGAAATCATTTGGCAACCCACTGACAATTACCGGCACTGGCAATAGACTTCTACATATACTGGCAGGAACTTCACCGACATCGGCAACAATGCATACCGACACTCAAGCTGACATGGAATAAACTTTTATAATGTAATTATCTCTTGTAAAAGCCGACATGGCATATTGTAAAATACTCTTATATGTATGAGATCTTATAGGTCATTTTGATATGAGAGAGAGAGAGAGAGAGAGAGGAATATAGATGATAAGTATAAGGCAATTTTGTATAAGGTGATATAGTTGATAGCGAAGGTTTTGGTTATAGATTGAGCTTAAATCGGTACTGAACCTGACATAGTTGATGCTGATCTAAAGAAGTACATTGTATTGGATTTTGATAATCCATTTTGTAAGTTAGTGAGACTTCTATTTTGTAGTTGAGTAGTGAGCTCTAGGCTACTAGCCTTCCTGCATGTGCAAGCCCCTCATTGTAAGTAATATTTATTCATTGGCTAGTGAGTGAATATTGTGGGTCACAAATCCCACCGAGGTTTTTCCCACATCGATTTTCCTCGTTAAATATCTTGTGTTATGGTGTGTTCTCTATGATGTCTCTGTTATTCTTAATTGCTGCATTAATTCATATTTACCGATACATTGTTTTGGGATACAAAGTTCTTAATAAGTTTAAATATTATGCTAACCGGTTAGACACTGATTCAACCCCCCTCTCAATGTCTTTGGGACTGTCATTGATTCTAACAATTAATGTGTAAAAGCGCTAAAACCCTAACAAAAGTGCTAAAACTATAAGACAAAGGCACCAAACCGCAAAGCAAAAGTGCTAAAGTGCAACCTGTACATGAAAATTCTGGAAAATCACCAAAAAAAGTCAATTAGAAGGTTGCATGTTTGATTCACGTCGGGTTCACCAAATGATGCATGGAAAAGGGGGCACAAGACACAAACACAAGTTCAAATGTTAATAGATTAGTTCCAACCAAAACTAAACACAAATGAACTCAAAATCCTTAAGATGCATACCAAGAGAGATATAAAGAAAACAATGAAAATGAAAGAGAGAAAGAAGACTCCCCAATATGCTCCTAAAGATGCTCATAGATGTTTCTCCTTTGTTCCTCTACTCTCCAAGTCCCACATAAGTGTAGCTCTCAGCTTTTAGCACAATCCATGGATGTCATATGAAGATTCAATATGGTTGTAAATGAGAACAAATGCTTATGCAAGTGTAAATGATTTGCTATGAGAAATCTCCTAATTAATGTCTATGTGAATCTTAGTATAAAAAATAATGCAAAATGTTTCCTCCTTTTCTTGAGAAATGAGGTCCTTTTATAGGGAAAAATGTTGATTGAATGGCCAAGATTGAGTGGGCTTGTGAAGGACTAGGATTGATGGGTTTGTGATCCATGTGATGGCTTTCAACCCAATCCCATGATGGAAAGTGTCAACATGAGATGGTTTGAGAGGAGAGGGAAGAAGCATTAAATGCTTGAGATGACATGAGGATTACCCTAGGAGAGTTTGGTTAGGCTTGAGTTAGTGGATAAAGCTTTTATCCAATGGTAATTCTTTTATCTAATGGATAAAATCTTGTGCAAGAGTTAATGGGGATAACCATGGTCAAAGCAATGAATGCTTGAAGAGACCCATGAGTTAAATGAGGGTTGAGCTAGAGGGAAAGCCTCTAACCATGGGGGTAAGTTGAGTTAATCATTAATAGTTATGTAAGAGCCATAAAGGCTTTGAAAGACTTTGGGGGTTAACTTGTTGAAGAATAAAAGTCTTTAATGCATTTCAAAGATTTTAAGGCATTTTTGAGAAGTGACCTTTGTTTGGGGATGTGCAAATGATTAGAAAAGGGAATTGGGCTAATTAGAGGAGGGTTTAGAATAATTTAGAAGGAAGTTAGTGGGCAAGTGGGTTTGATGGGTGAGAGACAACAGAATTTTATTTAGAAATAAAATCTATTTATTTGTGCAACTTGTATTTGTAGGAAAATGCAAGTGGGGTGGGATTTTATATAAATATTGATTTATTTAAAAGGGGAATTTGATTTGTGTTTTTAAATAAATGTTGATTTATTTAAATGAAAGGAATGAGGGAAATTAAATAAATTAGATTTATTTAATAACTGGGTTATAGATAGGGATTTTTTATTTAAATAAATTTATGTAATTTATTTAATTAAAATAGCAGAATAGGGGTTGAATGAATTAATTAATAGAGGAATATTAGTGTATCAAATATTTATTTAATTTAGTGGACATATTTATGTGTCTACACACACATACATACATACATACATACATACATACATACACATACACATACACATACACACACACATCTATATGTATATATGTATGTATACATGTGTGTGTGTGTGGCATACATGTACTAACAAGAATGATATACAACATAAGTATGAATACAATACACCAAGGTATCAACCGACCCCTCACACATGGATAGAAACGAAATCTCACTTTGGATATAAACTATCTCCTAGCATAGTGGGGTGGACCCAAGAGTGCTACATGGACAACTAGTGTAGATCCATCATTGAGGATTGATAATATTGAAGGTTTCATCTTAGTCGAGGTTGGATGGTGTGTAAGTGGGATGCACACACACACACACACACACACACACACACACACACACACACACACACACACACACACACACACATATATACATATATATATGTACATGTACATGTACATACATATGTACATGTATGTACATATATGTACATGTATGTACATATATGTACATGTACATGTACATATATACATGTACATGTACATATATATACATGTACATACATGCATATATGTACATATATGTGTGTGTGTGTGTGTATGTATATATGTATGTATATATATACATACATACATACATACATATATGCATACATACATATACATATATACATATGTATATACATGTATACATATACATATGTATATATATGTATGTATATGTATGCATAAATATGTATGTATGTATGTATGTATGTATGTATGTATGTATGTATGTATCCCACTTGCACACCATCCAACCTCGTCTAAGATGAAACCTTCAATATCATTAATCCTCAATGTTGGATCCACACCAGGTGTTCATGTAGCACTCTTGGGTCTACCCTACTATGCTAGGAGATAGTCACTTGAACACAAACACACACACAAATAAGGGGAGAAAGGCTTGCACACACCAACCAATAAAAAATTATATCTGTTATAAAATAAGAATGATAAGTCATCAAGGCATATATGCCAAAAGGAATAATCAACAATTACAAGTATAAGAAAGCTCAAGGAAAATCATCACTACAAGAAGTATAAGAGATAATCCACATCATGTGGCATACATGTACTAACAAGAATGATATACAAAATAAGTATGAATACAATACACCAAGGTATCAACCAACCCCTCACACATGGATAGAAAAGGATCTCACTTTGGATACAAACCTCAACGGTCATAGTGATGAGGATCCTAGAGTAAGGCAAGGAGCATCATGGTAATAACACAAGGGTATGTATTTTTTTTATTGATTATGAATACTTATCCTAATGCAAGAAGAACACCCAAGGGACATCTACCAACTCATTTCTACCTTCTAGCAACTCAAATCTTAGGTGTGTCATGCAAAAACACAACTTGAATGTGACACAAAAATCAATGCACAAAAGTGGGATATAATTTTGAATATAAAATTAAAAGACTATAAATGGAAAATTAAAATGGAGTCTAATTTCTCCCAATCTAAATTATCTAGAATAATTCTTAATTAGAAAGATTCTAAAATATTTTTCTAGGGAAAACCATACAAAATTTCAATCCACCATTGAAGAATTGGTAAAACTCATTTTTTTTAATTTTATAAAGGCAATAAATTCAAAAGATGAAAAATTAGAAACCATTTTGGAGGCTAAGACACTATCACATCTATGAAATGTATGCAACATAAAACTAACTAAATGAAAACAAAATGAAAATAATTTGCTTTTTCAAATGATAACATATGCAAACAACATGATAAAACAAATAACAATCGGTGTAGGGGTACCTCATCAACATTCCAATCATGGCTTTAAGGATGAAGACTAGGATCATTTTAGTGTCTTAGTGTGTCTTGTGTTTATGCAAGTTTGTTTCATGTATTCAATAAACCCCACCATGTAAGCCCATGTCATCGATTAGGTAATTTGATAAGCCAATTGGGACAATGTGGTCAATAGGGGTAGTAGATGGTTTAGTTTTGTGTTTGTTAGGTTTTTGACATGTTTTAGGAGTGTTTGGTTGATCCAAGTGTGTGGATCCCAACCTTAGCAAGTGAGACAACATTTTGTGCAAAATTGCAAAATTGCAACTTTTTTGAAATGTGGTTGGGGAAGCTTTTAAATGGCTCCAACCTCCTCCAAACTCGGTTGGAAATCATTGGGGAGTTTTATAAACCTTGTGGACATGATTCCCAAGGTTGATGTTGTTGTGTTGTTGTGTTGTGAAGCAATTGAACACAAAAATATTGAAGTTTTCCCATAATTTTTGTCTTTGCATTGATTGCACGTGCCTGTACGAATTGGATTGAAGCACACCATTCATGGATTAGATAGAGGGATGAAGTAGATTTGTTTTGGTGGTGGTATAAGGTCCTAATTTTTTTTGAGTAGGGAGAACCCTCCATTGTTTTGACTGTAACTCAGAAAGTGAGGGTTTGGAGAGGGTTTTGGATAAAAATGGCCTTATCTTGCATTCTAGTCCACTAGAAGACTCTTCCTTTGGTGGGATATAGGATAGGCCTCTATAATTTAGGGTTTTCATGGGGTTTTGCAGGGGAGACTTGATTGTGTGGATCAAGAAGCGAAATTAGGTAGGCATCCCTATGTGACTACCTAGGACAAGATTTAGGATAGTCATCCTAAAATATGATTGCGTTGGATTCCAAGCATGTAACCCTGGAATTAGAAGTTATTTACCATCCCCCACATGCTCATAAATGTGGTTTTGTAGTTGGGATACCGGTAAAGGGGGTTGCTTTGTAAATTAGGCCTAATTACCCCTATTAGGTCTCTTGGTCTCTAAGGGGTTTAGACCTTGGACGTACATATCTGATCAAACCATTTTGAGGATGAATGTAACTCCCAAAAGGGTATCTGGAATGGTGAATAGTTTGTTGTGTGTGGAAGATTTTGGAGTTAAAGGCAAAATACCGGTATAGGAGGGCTACTAGCCTAAGGGGTAGGTTTACAAAGGAGATATAAGGAATAGATGTCTAAGTCCAAAACCAATGCTTGGAATAGTTATTAGACATCATGTATAGGCCAAATTCAAAATCCCTAAGGGCAGGAGTCACCGGTAAGGCATGTTTGAGAAGTTGAAGCCTTTTACTCATCTTGAGTAGGTGTTAGGCTTGAGTAGTGGAGAGTAGTTCTAAACCTTAAGATGTGGAGTCCTTTCTTGTGTAGGGTCATTTTTGAGATTTGAAGGGTTAGACCCTAACCTCTTGGACTTGTCCATAGGTGTAAGGAGGCCTTTACATCAAGTGGTATCAGAGCATAGGAATGTTCTTTGAATAAAAGGAAAAGATAGGATGTCAGAAGAAGAAGGATCCCAAGATGTACCTTCAAGAATGACCAATGTTGAGTTGAATGTCCTAGTGAAGAAGTAGATGGTAGAGAGAATAGTATTCAGAGCTGAGAATCAAGCCTTGAGAAATGAGATGGACCGGTTGAAGGACAGAGTGGAGAGGGGAGAGAGAGACTCTAGAGAAGAAGGGGATGGAGAGGAGATCCCTAGGCAAGAAAAAGTAGAGGTTCCTGTAGACCAAAGAACCCTAATAAGTGCCCTCAAGACCACGGAAAGAAGAACAATGGATGTGAAGATGGATCTTCCAATGTTTGCAGGCAAGATGGAGCCTGATACAATGATGGAGTGGATAGACTTGTTGGACAATTTTTTTGAAAGTGAAGACTGATGCTCTGCAAAATGGACAAGTGTTAGAGTAAAAGCCTGTGGTGGAATAACACACAAAAACACAACAAACTGTTAGTGTTAATCAACCAAAAACTAATCTAACCACGTATATCAAAAGAGACACTAAAAACATGCTAGAATATTTAACCATAGAAACAAATATCACAAGGCATCTCCAAATGCCTTCTAACATGTTCTTAACTCCTTCTCCTTTGTTCCTCTCCTCTCCAAGTTCCAAACTAGTCTAGCTCTCAAAAAAAATTTGCACTATGGATGCTTATGGGTGTTCAAGATTGTAGATGATTACTCCAAATGCTATGCAAATGTGAATAAAAGCTAATATTAGATGCTATGATGCTAAAATGATTTATTTTAGGCCAAAATAACAAGATATTAGTGATTTATGCTAAATTCTCTCTAAAATTATCTATAACTTAGATGCATACAAGTTTTCAGGATCTGGATTATGAAGAAATGGGCTCTATTTATAGGAAAAAAGGAGCAATGGATGGTTGAGATTGAGTAATCTCAACAAGGATCAGGATTGAATGATATTCAATCCATGTGAGGACTTTCAACCCAATCCCAGGATGACAAGTGTCCATATGAGATAGGTTGAGAGGAGAGGGAATAAGCATTAAATGCTTGACATGACTTGAGAGTTAACTTGGGAGTTAAGGTCAAGGTTAGGTTGAATGAATAAAGCTTTTATCCAATGGATAAACTCTTGTACAAAGGCAAAAAGGATAACCATGGTCAAAGCAATAAATGCTTGAGGAGACACATGAGTGCAAGTTGAATTAACCATAAATGGTTATGTAAGAGCCATTAATGGTCATGTAAGAGCCATTAGTGGTTTTGGAAGACTTTAGAGGTTAGATTGTTGAACACACAAAGCATTAAATGCTTTTCAAAGACTTTGAAGTCTTTGAGAAGTGACTCCAAGTTGCTTAGGAATGCGACAATAATTAGGGATGGATTAGGTTAATTAGGAAGGGTTTAGAAGAATCTAGAAGGGGGTTTAGGAGTGCAAGTGGATTTGGTGGGTGAGGGAAAATATGATTTTAATTAAAATAAAATTAATTTATTTCAACTTGTGGTTGCAAGTTGCATTTGTAGGAAAATGCAAGTGGGGGGGAATAATGATTTAAATAAATGTTTTATTTAATTTATTTAAAAGAGGAAAGAGTATTAAATTGAATAAATAAAATTTATTTATTTAATTGATTGTGAATTTGGTTTAATGAATTAATTAAAATAAATTGAATAATTTATTTAATTAATAGGAGAATGTTTGAAGATGAATTAATTAAATATTAATTTAATTAACTGATGGCTAGTGGGTTTTTAACCAAATAAATAGCAAATATGTATTTAATTAAAATGGACAGATTTATGTGACTACAAAGACATACCAGAGCACTAGAGGGTGAAGATGGCCCAATCCAAAATGAAAGGTGCTGCACTAACTTCATGGACTTTCATCCAAGATGAGAGGGTGAAAGAGGGAAAGAGAGGAGTGGCTACATGGAAGAAGATGATGTCTTTGGTGAAAGAAGCCTATGTCCCAATGGACTACAATGTCCAATTGCATAGGAGAAGACAAAATTTGAAGCAAAAGGAGTTGGACGTGAGTTCCTATACAAAGGAGTTCATGAAGTTGTGTGTGAGGACCAAGGTGAAAGAGAGTGAAGATGATAAGGTGGCAATATATCTCAATGGTTTGAGATTTGCAATCCAAGAAGATTTGAATCTCCACACCTCGGAGACAGTCCAAAAGTGCTTTCAATTGGCACTGAAGGTGGAGGAGAAGTTGAAGAGAAGGTAGGAACAAAATGGTAGGGGTAAAGGGAGACAACAAAGAGGGGGAAGAGGCCCTTTTAGAGGAAGAGGAAATGGTTTTGGATACCAAGGCGATTCTAGCCAAGAAGACAATAGAGGAGAGAGAAGTTACACCCAAGGAGGGGGCTACAATCCAAGAGGGAAATTTAGGGGTAGAAGACCACCCTCTAGAGGAAGATCCCAAGGCAGAGGACCTCCTAGGTGCTATAATTGCAACCAAGAAGGGCACATGGCCAATAGGTGGCTGGAAAAGGCTTCTAGCTCCATGGGAGAAAGGAGAAGCAATTTGGTGTGGGAATCTGATTGTCAAAGTGTGGCAAGTGCAAGCACTTATCAAAGTGTTAATGCTCCTGATAGCTATGACTATCCTAAAAGAGGAGAGGCTCTGATGATGAGGAGAGTAGTAACCACCATGAAGGTACTGACAAGGATCCTACACAAAGGAAATCTCTTTTCAAAACCACTTGCAAGGCAAGAGGAAAGGTATGCAAGGTCTTGATAGACTCCGGATCCATTAAAAAATTGGTATCACTTGAAATGGTAGAAAATCTTAAACTTAGAAAGCTACCTCATCCTTACCCCTACAAGGTCTCATAGCTCACCCAAGGTCAGCAAGTCGTGGTAGAAGAGCAGGCTTGGGTGGAGTTTCAGATTGGATCATACAGGGATAGATTGTTATTTGATATAGCCAAGATGGATGCATGCCATCTCTTATTTGGGAGACCATGGTAGTATGACTTGAAAGCTCATCTTGATGGGGTGAGAAACACCTATTGAATCACCAAGGATGGTAAGGTGATAGAAATCTTACCTCTGATAGAGGAAGAGATGGAATCAAAAGGGAAAGATGCCAAAGTGCTGATGGTAGAAGGAAAATAGTTCATGAAGGAGATTGCAGAGAGAGGTGTTGTTTTCTATGCCCTCATGCCTAGTCCCAAGGTGACAAGGAAAGAGCAATTTGCAGAAGAGAAAGAAGAAGGACGGAAGCACATGGACCCTACAATCAGACAGTTGCTTGATAAGCATCAAGGTATCATCTCAGATGGGATGCCAAGATCCCTGCCACCGGTGAGAGACATCAGTCATTGCATAGATCTGATCCTTGGATCTACTCTCCCAAACAAAGAAGCCTACAAACTCATTCCAGACCAGAATGCAGAAATGGCAAGGCAGATTGAAAAGTTGCTTGAATCGGGCCTAATTGGCAAGAGCTTAAGCCCATGTGCAATACCTGTTGTCCTTCCACCCAAGAAAGAAGGCACTTGGAGGCTTTGTATAGACTCAAGGGACATCAATAAGATAACTATAAGGTATAGGTTCCCAATCCCTAGGATAGAGGATTTTCTAGATTGCTTGGGGAGTGCTAAATATTTCACCAAAATGGATCTAAAAAGTGGATACCATCAGATTAGAATAAGGCCAGGGGATGAAAGGAAAACAACTTTTAAAACCAATGAGGGGTTGTATGAGTGAAAGGTCATACCATTTGGGTTGTCCAATGCCCCTAGTACCTTTATGAGGTTGATGAATGAGGTCTTGGTGGAATTTATAGGCAAGTTTGTCATAGTATACCTAGATGATATCTTGATCTTCAGTCACACAAGGGAAGAGAACCTCAAACATATAGATATGGTTCTCAAGAGGTTACATGAAGAGAAACTAATGATCAATTCGGATAAGTGTTTTTTCATGTAGGAGGAGATCATCTACTTGGGCTTTGTAATCTCACAAGGTGAGTTGAAAATGGACCAAGAGAAGGTAAGTGCTATACTATCTTGGCCAACACCTAAGACTGTGAATGATGTCCGGATCTTCCATGGTTTAGAAACTTTTTATAGGAAGTTCATAAGAGGATTTAGTCATGTGTTGTGCACCCATGCTTGACACCATAAAGGGAGGACAAAAGTGCAGGTTCAATTGGACCAAAGAGGAAGATGATTCATTTGAAACATTGAAGAAGAAGGTTGCAGAACAACCAGTACTGGCCCTACCTGATTTCAACAAGATATTTTAGGTGGAATGTGATGCAAGCCACATGGCTATTGGGGCAATGCTTAGTCAGGAAGGAATGCCTATTGCTTTTTTTAGTGAAAAGATAAATGATGCCAAGAAGAGATACTCATCTTATGACTTGGAGATGTATGCTTTGGTTCAGTCCTTGAAGAAGTGGAGGCACTATTTATTGCCTAAGGAGTTCATAGTTTTTATTGATAATCAAGCACTCAGTTTCCTAAATAGCCAAGAGAAGCTAAACCACCAACACATGAAGTGGGTAGAGACCCTACAAGCCTTCACCTTCACCCTCAAACATAAGAATGGGGTCAAGAACAAAGTTGTCGATGCTTTGAGTAGGAGGGTCTTAATTGTCAACCAAATCAAGATGGAGAGTGTTGGTATTGATTCCTTGAAGAGTATGTATGATGCTAATGAAGACTTTGGAGAGATATGCAAGGTATATAAAACCTTTGGTGAGAGGTATCATATTGAGTTTTCAGAATTTCTGATACAAGATGGATTTTTATTCAAAGGAGCACAGTTGTGTATTCCTAAATGCTTCATGAGGTTAAATATCATTAGGGAGAAGAATTGTGGAGCTATGGTAGGCCATTTTGGTCTTGACAAGACTCCAGACCCTATGAAGAGACACTATTACTGGCCTATGTTGTAGACATATGTAAGGAAGTTTGTGGAGACATGTGTAATATGTTAGAAAGCCAAGGGGAAGTCCACTAATGCAGGTTTGTATCAGACCTTACCCATTCCTTCTAGACCATGGGAGAGCATATGTATGAACTTTGTGTTGGGTTTGCCCAAGACAAGGAGGGGATTTGATAGTGTCTTTGTAGTGGTGGACAGGTTTAGTAAAATAGCTCATTTCTTGCCATGCAAGACTTATTGTGATGCCTCATATGTTGCAGACCTGTTCTTCAAAGAAATAGTCTAAATACATGGATTGCCTCTAAACATTATTTCAGACAGAGATGTGAAGTTCATAGGTCACTTTTGGAGGACCCTTTGGAAGAAGTTGGGAACTAACCTAGCTTTCTCATCAGCCTACCATCCTTAGATGGATGGGCCAACTAAAGTTGTCAATAGGTCACTGGGAAACCTATTAAGGTGCTTGACAAGGCAACATGGAGAAAAATGGGATAATATACTGTCACAGGCAGAGTTCTCATACAATGACACTATCAATACAAGCATAGGGAAGTCTCCTTTCCAAATTGTGTATGGCATCCACCCAAGGGGAGTATTGGAGTTAAGGGATTTGCCCAAGGAAGAGCCCATTAGTGCAGATGCTCAAGCTTTTGCATCAACCATCAAGGAGGTACATGACCAAGTGAAGTCTCATCTTCAACAGTCTGCAGTGAAGTATAAGGCTTATGCTGATAAGAAAAAGAGGGATGTGCAGTTTAGTGTTGGGGATTTGGTATGGGTATATTTGAAGAAGGAGAGACTCCCAAAGGGTAAGCACACCAAACTCATGCAAAGGAAGGTTGAACCATGTCAGATTTTGAAGAAATGTGGACAAAATGCCTATGAAATCTAACTTCCTCCTGATCTTGGAATATCACCCAATTTTAATGTGTGTGATCTTACACTTTTCAAAGGTAGTGACAATGAAGGGGAGGAACCAATGCAGGTTGCAACAAACAATGACATTCCAAGGCATGAATCACCTAAGTTGAGCAAAGTGTTAGACACTAGGGTCACAAAGAGGACAAGGAACAAGGAGTACATTGAGTACTTGGTGGCTTGGCAAGACACACTAGACTCTTAGGCAGTTTGGATGACAGATGAAAAAATTTAAATCATGGTGCAGACTTACAAACTCTGATCTCAAATGGGCCTGAGATCTCTTCTTTCGGGGAGTATGGTGTAGAGGCACCTCATCAACATTCCAATCATGAATTTAAATATGAAGAATAGGATCATTTCCATGTATTAGTGTGTCTTGTGTTTATGCAAGTTTGTTTCATGTATTCAATAAACCCCACCATGTAAGCCCATGTCACCAATTAGGCAATTTGATAAGCCAATTGGGACAATGTGGTCAATAGGGGTAGTAGATGGTTTAGTTTTGTGTTTGTTAGGTTTTTGACATGTTTTAGGAGTGTTTGTTTGATCCAAGTGTGTGGATCCCAACCTTAGAAAGTATGACAACATTTTGTGCAAAATTGCAAAATTGCAACTTTTGGAAAATGCAACTTTTGAGTGCAAAAGTGCAACTTTTTTGTAATGTGGTTGGGGAAGCCTTTCAACGGCTCCAATATCCTCCAAATTCAGCTGAAAACCATTGGGGAGTTGTATAAACCTTGTGGAAATGATTCCCAATGTTGATGTTGTTGTGTTGTGAAGTTGTAAAGCAATTGAACACAAAAATACTGAAGTTTTCCCATAATTTCTATCTTTGCATTGATTGCACGTGCCTATACAGATTGGATTGAAGAACACCATTCATGGATTAGATAGAGGGATGAATTATATTTGTTTTGGTGGTATTCTTAGTTCCTAATTGTTTTTGAATAAGGAGAACCCTCCATTTTTCTGACTGTAACCCGAAAAGTGAGGGTTTGGAGAGGGTTTTGGATAAAAATGGCCTTATCTTGCATTCTAGTCCACTAGAAGACTCTTCCTTTGGTGGGATGAAGGATAGGCCTCTATAATTTAGGTTTTTCATGGTTTTTTTCAGGGGATACTTTATTGTGTGGAGCTAGAAGCGAAATTAAGTAGGCATCCCTATGTGACTACTTAGGACAACATTTAGAACAGTCATCTTAAAATCTGATAATGGTGGATTCCAAGCATGTAACCCTGGAATTAGAAGTTATTTACCATCCCCCACATGCTCATAAAGTTGGTTTTGTAGGTGGGATACCGGTAAAGGGGGTTGCTTTGTAAATTAGGCCTAATTGCCCTTATTAGGTCTCTTGGTGTCTAAGTGGTTCAGACCTTGGAAGTACAGATCTGATTAAACCATTTTGGGGATGAATGTAACTTTGAAAAGGGTATCTAGAATGGTTAATATTTTGTTAGAGTGTTTGGAATATTTTGGAGTCAAAGGAAAAATACTGGTATAGGAGGGCTACTAGCGTAAGGGGTAGCTTTCCAAAGGAGATATAAGGAATCAATGTCTAAGTCCAAAAAAAATGCTTGGAATAGTTCTTAGATGTCATGTGTAGGCCAAATTCAAAATCCCTAAGAGAAGGAGTCACCAGTAAGGCATGTTTGAGAAGTTGAAGCCTTTTACTCATCTTGAGTAGGTGTTAGGCTTGAGTAGTGGAGAGTAGTTCTAAACCTTAAGATGTGGAGTCCTTTCTTATGTAGGGTATTTTTTAACATTTGAAGGGTCAGACCCTAACCTCTTGGACTTGTCCCTAGGTGTAAGGAGGCCTCTGCATCAACAATGTGCAAATTTTATGATTTTTCACAAATGCAAGTACATAAAAAATGAATAAATGTATCTAAATCTAAGAATTACATAAAAAAATTATACTTGATTTAACTAAAAATCAGAAATATGCAAGTGTAGGACATATCAGGTTGACCAAAATGCAATGTAGTGGAAATTGGGTGCACTAGTCTAAACATGCAAACTAGGAATCAAACCTGATCATATCAATTACATAGGAGGAAAACCAATATGCCCAACAAAAAACCCTTAAGAGAGTTGGGCATAGTGAATTGATTGTTCTCTTTTGTTGATTTGATTGTTTGGATAAGTTGGATGCAAGAACTAGGTTAAAAGATGCAAAATTGACAATGATCAACATATACAAGAAAACGCAGATCTAATAATCAAAGAACAAACTCAAATTTGTAAAGGGGATACAAAGAGGAATCTATCACATAAATCTAAGCTCAAAATGGGTGGACTATGGGGTTGGGTGTCATAGTCCTGACAAGTTTTTAGGTGCAAAGCAGGATCCCAACTAAACTCAAGAGCTTGCAATCTTCCTTTTGGTCAATTTTTCAAGTTGAAACACTTGGACAATTGCACTAGGTGCCCTAGTATAGGTGGAATATGGGGCTAGGAATTTTAGTCCTCCTCTTTTCTCCTAAACTTGGTCTAACTAGTCTTGTCTCTATCTGCATTATGCTCTTGTATCCTTAGTTTGAACTTGAAACCTATTTTCGAACCCAAATTTGCACCAAAGGAGAGAAAAATAGTGTTGGAATCTATAGGGGCTTTCCCCACTCAAACCCCAAGTTGGACTCAACCCCATAATAATGATGATAAAGAAATAAAAATCTGAAGTGAAATGCTTGAATGTAAATGCTTAATTGAAATGATTATACCTTCAATTGATGATGCAATGCTCTTAGGATAAGTCCTCAATGTGTTGATGTAATAACATGATAAATCATGTTGACATCCATCATGAAAACATATTTGAAGATGCCTCGTTGTAGCTTGTTGCTCCTTAGAATCATATTTTCTCTTTAAAAATAATAATTCCTATTGATTTGGAATGATAGCATAATAATGAGATGAGATAAATAAATGAATTAGGAATGATGTCATATATAGGGTTCTCAAGGTAAATTCACTTTTTGGCTTACTTAAAATAATTATTTTTACATATTGAGGATAGATGTGGAATTAGCAAAGTTGACACATTATCCTCTTGAAATTTTAGTAAAAAAGTATCGAACAATGGAGCTAAGCCCCATAGTCTCGACAAAATAGGCCCAAATTTTTATAGTCACGAGATAATAGGGCCCTAATACCATAAGTATAATCTATATGAAAAATGACAATATTTAAGTTACGGAAAAGGTTCATTAAATGAGATAGGACTCATATAAGCTTAAAATGATATAAGATAAAGGGCACACTTAAAATAAGGACCCAAATAAGGATTTGTTAAAGGATAAAAGTAAAATAGGACTCATAATCTTGAATTCACCATTAATTCAAGGCAAGAAAAGGTCCCAAAATACTTAGAGGAATGGGAAAAATAAAATGTATGCAAGGAGAGTTTGAAATTGGACTTATTAACTAAAGGAGTATAATTTACGACACTACAATTGTATAACATTTTTATGCCTCAACGTTCAAATTGAGCACACATGTTTATTGTATTCTTTTAATGATTTCATTCTTTGGTTTTAAAATAAACTTAGGAATCTTTATTCAATTTTTAAAATGAATATTTCTATTTATAAAATTATTAGTGTGCTATTATAAGTACTATGTGGTTAGTGGGGTCATAGGTGTTCCCTCTTGGGGAATTGACACATCTCAATATTATCTAGGAGTCCATTGTATGATCTTGTAAGAATATGGAAGTGTTGAATCCACCTTCTCCTTGTTCATCTTTCTCAAGGAAGTGTATTGGAGCCTTGGGGAGGTCATATTTCCCAAGTATAAACCTTCTCCTACACACATTATAAGTGTCTTGTGCTTAAGAGATAGAATTTCAATTTGAATTGAGTCATTTTGTGATTTCTTAAGTTCATTTCTTGTTGTGTGCATCCTTTGGTAGCTATAGGGTTTTTGGTATGCCCTGGAAACCATAGCCTATCTTTACATATTGGTCAAGATACTAATGTTATTCTAGGATTACAATGCCTAGTATGGAATCAAATGCTAGAATTGGACTGCACAATGCTAGGAATTGACTCTAGTACTACATTGGGACTCTTATGCTAGACCAATATACCTAAGTACTCATGCTAGTGCCTTTTCGGTGCTCCATTTTCTTTATTCATCATTCAAAATGTCTTTCAATTGTTTCTTAGGGAAAATTTACGTTTAAAGTTTGTTCGGGTTTGATTTAAGAGTCTTCCCATGCCATCATTTCATCAATGTATGTCATACATCAATTTATATGTCATATCCTTTCCTTGGAAAGAAAACCATTACCTAGAAATTGACTTGTCAATGTTCCAATTGGTGGAGGGTTTGTACCTCCTCATTAGGCAACCTCTTGTGAAGGTTCGCCCTTGTGTTAAATATGTAGTCTAAGGTTATTTTTGGGGTGGATTTGAGGTGGATGAATTCATAATCATATTGTTGTGTCATCTTGCAAGTGAATGTGATCATAAATTAGGACTTAATTATTGTTCAGTATCTTTTTCCCTCTTGTAGATCATCATGGTAACTTCATCACAAGAATGGTAAGTCTTACATTGATGCCACCTTCCTTATCGAAATGATGATGTTATTATTTTTTGTTGCTGTGATTTTGTTTACGTGTCTCACATGACACTTGTGTGCACATAATTATGCAAGTGCAACATGTTTCCGTCACATCATCAACACTATTGTTGTTGTTTTAAAAAAGTTACTCCTTTAAGTTTTATCTTGGGCATGTTATCTCAGGGTATTACATCTAGTATTAGTGTCCATGTTGCAACATTAGGATCTTCGCTTCATGTTATTTCCCATGTGGTTGTTTGTTCTTGATGTATGGTTTCTCAAGTGCTCATTGTTGAGGGTCAATTGTTTGAATTCTTTCTTTGGTGTCTTGTGTAGTGTTTTAGAGGATTCAGTGTGTGCTAACCAATGTAATGTGTTGTGGATGAAGGATGCCTCTTAGGTGTTGTTGTACATATTAGGGAAGTAAGGATAATCCTATATGAGAGTATTATGGAGAAGAATGATCACTTTTTGGTGTGTTGTGATTATGTGTGAGGTTTTGTTGGTCTTTGTGTGTGTGCATTATTGGTAGTAGATTTTGTTTCTTAGTTTTCCCCTAGTGTGATATGTTTGAGAAATGTGAGTGTAGACACCTAAAATTGTCCAGTCTAATTAAATAAATATTTTATTTATTTAATCATTTTATCCTAATTCTTCTATTAATTAAATAAATCCTTATTTATTTAATTAATTCATTTATCCTCTTCTAGCCTTATTTCTTATTTAAATAAATACATTTATTTATTTACATTATCCTTTTCCTAAATTAAATAAATATTTTATTTATTTAATTTGATCCCACTTCCTCTATTAATTAAATACATCTTTATTTATTTAATTAATTCATTAACCTTTTCTACCTATGACACATGTCATTCATCTCTTAATTCATACACTACCTACCCTCTTATTATTTTCTTATTTTCTCTACCTACCCTCTAATCATAGCCGACCATTTATCTTTTACACCTCTCAATCTTATCCCTCCATTTCATATAGTGTCTTCTATATAAGAGGATACTTCCTTCATTATCAACCCTAATCAATCTATGCATCCTAATCAATTGATTACACTCACTATGCATTTAGCCCCGACTACGCTTTCAAACTTGCATATGCAACCAAGCCTACTTGCAACCACATTTCCGTTCTTTGTTGAGCTCTTGTGCACATATAAAATCTGAGAGCAAATATATCAAGCAAGATCAATGGAGATAGGAAGAATGGAGATCCAAACCCTATTGGACATGTGATGTTATAATCTTTGTGATTTCATTTGATTTGCATTGTCTTAGGTAATCTTCATATGTTATGGTGGATCTTTGTTATTGTTAGGCTAGGGTTTTGTGGTTGAATTCATTTAGTCTTTCAATATTGTTAATCCACTTTCACCATATATAGTGAGAATTGAGGGTTAGTTAGACCCTTGAGTTTCCTATAAATTCCTTCATGTGTGATGGCCTTCTTGATGTTTGATCCTCATTGCATGTGAATGTGATGAGCCTAGGATGTAGATATTAGAGAGAACTATGGGAGTGGCTTTCAACATTGTTTTGGGCATAAAGGGGCCCTATAATATCTCATGGAGAAGTATATTAATGAACTGATAACTAATTAAATACATAGGAACAAAATTAACAAAGATAATGATACCTTGTCATGCCTTGGAGTGATCATATAGACTCAAGATGAGTGTGGAAGATATGCATTCTTGAGGAACGCTCAGACTTGTATGTATAAGTAACCTTATCTCTCATGATAGGTGTTTTTTATTCTACTTGGATAGTTCTTGAGACCATTGCAATGACACTCCCTACCCCCTCTCTAGCATCTAGTTTTATTATCATTTGAGATATGTGTACATGGATTTTGTATCACCCTCTCATGATGTCATTGATTCATCTTGTATACAATACATGTCATGCACATTCTCCATGTTTGGCATGAGTTTAAGTTCCCCTATTGTATGTTGTGTGAGTTTTTTTGGGCCTTTGTGACCATCTCATAGCATGGTGGGAGTGGATATTTTGATTCCACGAGGTTAGGTGGTGGAAACCACAATTGGGGATCAAAGGATCATGGACAAATTTGAAGATGGTATCTTGATGGTAAATGTTTCTTCATGTTTAAGCTCTTTTGTGTAAATGATGTAATTGATTTTGGTAGATAATTTGAGTCCTTAATTGTATATATTGTAATTGAAATAATTGAAACTCCCTTTAGGGATGGATTGTAATGTTCTACCTAAGTTATACTACTATTTTGTAATGTTTACATGCCTTGACATTGAAGTCAAGGAAACATGACTATTGTCATTTTTTCATTTCCCAAGTCCATTTCTTGTGTGCCTCCTTAGGTAATTCCAAGGTGTTTGGCATATCTTGGGGACCAAAAGCTAGCTTGGGTTTTCTCTAATTCTATCCCAAGAATACAATACCTAATAGGGACTCTAGCATTAGAACTGGACTCCATCAAAATTGAACTCCAACACTAGACTAGGACACTTGAGTGCTCACAACTAGTGTCCTTTGGTGCTTTGTTTTCTTTTAGTTGTTATTTTAAAGGCATTTCAATCATTTCTTGGGAAAAAATTGTAAAAAAAAGTTGCTCCTCTTAGTCTAGAGAGTCTTCCCATGTCGTCATTTCATTTACGAGTGTCATACATTAATTTTATGGCATCTTCTTATCATGGGAAGCGAGTCATTTCATGGAAGTGAACCTTCACGAGTCTAGTTGGTGGAGGGTTTGTACCTTCTTGTTAGGTAATCTCTTGTAAAGGTTGATCCTTTTGTTTATATGTTTCTAGTGTTTTTGTTGAGGTGGAATTGAAGTGGATGAATCACTCATCCTACCCTTGTGTTATCTTGCGAGTGAATGCAATTTTGGGTTAGGACTTGATCATTATTGGGTGCCTTTTTTCCTCTTGTAAGATCATCGTGGTGACTTTATCCCAAATTTTGTGTCTTTTGTTGGTGTCACCTTTCTTGTAGCAATAATGAGGTTGTTTTTGTTGATTGTCATCCTTGTGTTATTATGTCTCAAACTATAGTGCCGCAAATTGCACCTTGTGCCAATGTCACACTTACGCATTATGCCTAGTGCAATTATGACAAAAATCATGATTGAGATTTCACAATTCCAACTTCATGGATGGAAAATATGAAGCATTAGTAGCTTGTGGTTTGAATTTGAGAATAAATCAACTGGAAGATAGCATGACACATAGACATTTGCATTGCACACAAACATTCTAATACAATTTGAGATTCAAACAAGCATATTCCATGCAAAATATTTTTGATACCTGTCCCAACATGCAAATGCATTCGTAACGACTACTCCCACCCATTGCAAGAAATAAAACTCTCTTTCTTGATCATTTGGTCATTCCAGCAACTCTTTGATCAATCTTTCTCAGCTTGTCTTCATAACAAAACTCTATCAAATTTGTCTCAGCTCTTGGACTCTCATAGTAGCAGCCAAGACTCCTCTCAAGTTGTCTATAAAGTCTATTGTCTCAAGAGGGGAGCCACAACTACTAGTAACACTCTCTTGCATGTCTATTTAATCTCATATATTTGAACTTGTCTGTTGTCTTTATTTATCATAATAGGGATTTTCCTCCATCGTAGGGATTGATTCTATTACATGTCTTTTTATTATTTGTTCATATTTCATTGACCATGGAGGTGGAAACACCACAACGAGGGTTTGATTGAAGCAAACCCCTATACATCCCCAACATTTTTCTTTGTCCCTATGTGTGTAGGTGACGAACATGTTTGGTGATTTGAAGACTTTATTCAAGTGTTTTCTAGAACTCTCTTTGTGTAGACAATAGTGCAGTGCACAAATATGCTCGCGGTGTGCTAGCGACTATATAGACAAAGTTCCAAAAAACATTAGAAATCCAATAGAATGCATATGAGGCTGATACATTGTTCGTTTGGTATTTTAATCTCCATACTTTGTACCTTTTGTTTCTACAATCTAAACATGTTTAGCTTACTGTATGTTCAAGCTATTTAGCTTTTCCAGTTTCACTTCATAGTTTAACATAGTTTCAAGTCAGTTTTAGCACTTCCATTTTAGTTCACTTGAGTCATATCAATTGAGGTAGATGAGAGCCATTTGCTCCTTAGAACCTCATTGCCTTAAGAGTAGTGAATCCACTCCTACACACATACGACAATTTTATGCACATTGTTGTGCATGTGCATCAGGTTTTGTTCTAAGTGTGACAACTTAAAACATTACACACAATATATTCATTAAAAAAATATAAATAGATCTTTATTAATAATTTTTTGACTCGATGAACTTGATCTTTGAAAAAATTTAATAGTTAAACATGCTTGAGTCAATAACATTAAAATGAATGACATCCCAATAAATCACGAAAGTACAGAGGATACTAAATAAAGTACTTATACTTATAAAAATAAATTCTTATAATCACTAATAAATGATAGATATGTTGTGCTTCCGGATTCAACTGTGTGAACTTTTTTTGACATAAAATAAAAGATTCTTTAATAAATAAATGAGTAGGGGAAAGGACCCAGTAGTTGTGCACCCTAGCTTCGCGCTTCTCAAAATCCTACTTGGAAATTTCAAATCACTCCGATTTTTTTACAACAGCTTACTTGGCAAGTCCCCTACTTATAACTAAGGTTTCAGGGCCACATCATCAAATATAATGCCATATCAGCATGCTTTTTGCCAAGGTGTCCAAAACAACCCCCCAAAAAAGTGAGACCAATAGGCGTGCAAAAGAGACCCCAATAGTTGTGCAGCTGATATGGCATCACCTGATTGGTTACTTTTTACAATATTAGTACATTTCTTAACAACTATTGGTACATTTCTAATAACTGTTAGTGCATTTACTAACAAAAATTGATATTTTTTGTTTCAAACGATAGGTTTTATTTGTTCAATTTTTAAAACAAAAGGTATCAACAACCCTCACAACAATTGATACATGCTCAACTACTAGATCCTTTCCTCTAAATATTTATAAAATAAAAGATTCCTTAATTGTCTTCCACGAGATAATATCTTCTACCATTATTTAGTAGGGAAAAACTTAAATGGTGGACAACGTGCCGGCTCCGCTGACTAAACTAGAAAATCTGCAAGCCCCACAATTTTGGAATGGTTGAAGTGATCTCTAACCATTAGATAGGACGTGTTTTTAAAAAAAGGATGGTGATATGGGCGTGGATTGGTTTTCATAGTATCTTTTTTAGAGCATTTGTCACGTTCGAAATCATATTATATATTCCACATTAATAACGCCCACATGCCACTTGAAAGAAAAGCATCTCTTTTGTTTGTTTAACACTTCCTTTCCACTCACTTTAAAAATGAAGACACTTCCCCTCCATAAAGCAAGATACCTACCACGATGGAAGTGGGTTCTATCAATTTGCCTTCAAAACTCCTTTTTCTCCTTACATGTATATTTTATTTTTTCTTATTGTTTGGTTTATGATTATTTTTAAATCATTTTTTTTTGTCTAAATTGATGTCTTTTGGGTAGAGAATGAAGGATTGAAGGGTATTGATTCCATCAAAATTGTAAGGATATGATTTGAGCCTAATCCCTTTTATTGTTGTTGGAGTCTTGTCTCATTCTTAGTAAACTTATTTAACATAATTATCTTCATCAAGAAATTAAAAATCTTTTAATTAAGCTTATTAGATTTCCACAGTCCATGATAGATTGTATTAGATTTTTACTAGATTCAATTGTGTAGAAGATGTTTGCATCAACGTTTTGAGTCATACTATGTGAACCATCATCAAGATGTAAGGAAGCAACTTTAAGAAAAAAATAAAAGTATAGAGACTCAGCTAAATTAAATAGAGGATGGGATGGAGTTAGAGAGAAAAAGCTGCACAAAGTTCAAGATTGAAAAAATAAAAGAGAAAGAACATCTCTTAATTTAATATAAGAAATAGAAATAAAAGAAAGAGATGTTTATTAAAGAAATAGTCAAAGGGGGCAAAACAATTGAAAATGAGAAAGTAAGGAAGTTAGAAAAAATAAGAAAGGAATGAAAAAAGCTTAATGCTAAACAATTTGATATCATTAAGATATCAAGAAAATGAAAAAGAAAAGGAAAAAGAAGACAACTAAAAGATACAAATAAGATAATAACAATACAAAGAAATTAAATATAAGAATGGCTGAGAAGTAATTAAATTCCTAGAAATCTCTTATGTTTAATTTCAAGGAAAAAATATATGAACTAAAAAGACAAAAGAAAATCTCTAAAGTTTAAATACATAAAAATTAAGAATATCTTGAAATAAAAGAAATATTTTAAAAACACATCTCTTTATTTTTTAAGATATTGAAAAAAAGAAGTAGAAAATAAATAAAAAGATAACAAATAGAGGAGAAAACAAAACAAAACTAAAATTATAAAAACACAAAAACTAAACCAAAGAAACAAATAAAGAATTATACCAACAAAATCCTAAGAAATATATAAAAGAACAAAAATAATTGGAGAAAACTAAGATAAAAAGGCAAACGCAGAAACAAAACCTAACTACAAGAAAAAGTAAGACGAATAAATTAAAAAAATGAGAAAAAATGAGGGCAAAAAGAAGTAAATAAAGCAAAGGAAAAAAAAAAAAGAATAAATAAACTATGAATAAAATAAAAAATAAAACAAAACAAACCAAAAAATGAAGCCTATATTATATGAGAGAACAAAGATACATAAGAGAGTGAAAAAGAAGGAAAATAAGAAGAACAAATAAACAATAAAAAAGAAAAAAAGAAATTAAGAATAAAGAGCATAAATTATAAATAAATAAAGTCTAAGAAATAGAAAAAAGAAAAACGAAAAAGGGTTCAACATAATTTCAAATCATGATCGAATTTGCATATAAAGTTTCATGCAATAACTTTTTAGTCGAAATCATTTACATCGAAACTCTTTCAACCAAAATTATCTATGTGGTTGCTTATGTGGTAGCTTAACTGCTTATTGTAGGCAAATTCAAAAAAGAAAAATTCCAACTAGAAGGACTTTTATGAAAAATATGAAAATGCCCTTTTATATCTAGCTCAAATTTGAGAATCTAATTTTTCTTTTTTGATATTTTGATTAGTTTTAATATATTTAAAAAATATTATAAATATGTTTTTATAATCAAACATGACACTGATTAGAAAATTAAAATTAAATTAACACATTAAAAAAAATTAAAAATATATCCAACGCACTAGAGGAGAGAATACTCTCTAAGAGAATATGCAATATAAAACATTTGTACAAAAATTGAGAGAGAAAATATGAAAAAATATATTCAAAATACACTATACAAAGGATAGATAAACATATCACCAAGATGAGATAATATATATCCTAGAAAAATCCTCCATGAGAGAAAAGTAACCTAAATAGTATACACACTCAATTTATTAATCATTACAATACACTTATAAAGTTCTCATGAATACTTTTGAAACATCAATATCCTGTAACACACCCTCCACATGTTCAAGCATAATGGGTAATCATGCAACTTATCCCATACACATGCTTCACATAATAGCTCTATAAGAAATCTCAATAGAAATGATAGCCAATCTCAATCTCTAAACGCGTTCTTTCTTTTATAGTATCAATTTCACACAAAATCACTAAGTGGTATTAGCTAAATCATGTGTCTCAAAACCATGTGAGCACAAAACAACCCCGTCAGTTACTTTTTGGTGTAGTTTACCTAAAAAAAATTATTTCTAATGTTCAACCCACACAAAATTTCTAACCAATGTTATAATACAACTTTACAAGTAGAACCAAAAAAATATTTAATGTGACTAAAACCATCTTCAAAGATGTATCATAAATAAATATTTATTTTATATAATAAAAATATTAAATTTATATTTTTTATTTATTTTTATTGACAGCAAGTCATTAACACTAAAATATAAGGTTTATTATCATGTCAAGGAAAAATACTTTAAATTTAAATCTAAGAATTTTGAAAAAAAAATGATGCAATAGAGAAGAATCTTTGTCAAGATGATATGATTTTTTTCTATTTTGGATAAATAATTAAGATAAAAGGTGATGCCAAATAGAAAGAGTCATATTTTAGTACATTCAAATTTTCAAATGTATTTAAAATATATATTTATAAATTTAGTGATAAAATATATCCATGAAGTAATGTTTCAAGCTATCTAGACCTAAAAAAATCGAAGAAAAAGAAAGAATTTACTATATAAAGAGTGATGCTCAATCTAACTTCAATTTCAACATTTTATTAACATAGGAAAATTAGTGTTGATTTTATAAAAGACTATATATTCAATTTTTTTAATTTTTTTTTGTTAAAATTATAATTTTTTTTAAAAAAATACATGTTATTAGTTTACATCATTTCAAAATTCAAAACATATATGTCACTTTCTAGTAATTCAATTTAAAAATTCGAATTGATGTTGGTCATTTCCTTTATAAAAGTGTGACACAATTTTGAACTTTTACCCTACTATGAAAGATCAAGCATCACCATGTGATGAATACACATACTTAGTTGCAATACTAGAAACTCGAGCGAATAAAGTAGAGCCAAGATCTCTTAGCCAAGAAGATAAACCACATTTCACAAGTCCCAACAACTAAGTATCAAAGCACTCAATCATCCATCATCTCATCCTAATGCAACATACCAATACATAAATAACAATAAACAAATCCAATTAATTGAATCTAGATCAAAACTTAAATAATGTACCAACCCATACAAATGACATAAACCATAAATCCTAATTGAATAAAACACACAAGCTCACCATCAAATAAATAACTTACAAACTAAGATAACAAAGAATAGAATTTATAGAACTCAAGACTCAAACATTAGATCAACTCTAGATATTATTCATACATTTTTTATAAATAAGTAACCATAACAAAGGAAATAAATAAGTATCAAAGAGATAAGAAGAACATCCTAAAATTGAGCCACACAATTACTTGTAATTATGAATCAATCCAATGCCACAACTCGATCCTAACAACTACATACATAATCTATCACGTGTCAATGATGAAATGCACATTTTAATAGTTGTGACACCATAAAATCACCCTCATTGTACCTACACCCAACCCTCACCGAATCAAGACTCCTAGGTTCATATGAACCATGTCTTCAAAGTAGAAGATAATTTCTATACCTTTCTCCATCAAATAAAATACTATCAAGAAGCACCAAATTTGATAACATGTTGTACCGTCATATTGATCCAGTAAAAACATGCAATCCCACAAGTTTTCCTCTCAAAATTATCTAGATGCTCACATAATGAATCATTAAATCTCAAACTCCTACAAGTATTCAAACAAGTACAAACCTTTATCTTCTCATCCAAGTGAATAACTAATTGATCCAACATGTATTAAATTATAAATGATCTCCATTTTATATTTAAATTTTTTTATTTTTATTTTGCGTGCTTAGTGCTCATTGACCATTTCAAACCAATATTATCTTTGGGCACCAAACTCTAAAGTGAAAAAAATATGATTACCAAACCTATACTATTACATAGTGCTTGAAGAAATCTTTGCAACACTTATAAGAATTAAATAATATAGCATTATATTTGAATATTATACATCCCTTTAATAAACAGTTCTCTTTTATAGCATTCAAATTTCAAATTGATGGTTGGTGGGTTTTTTCATTGATCACTTGCTACTAGTAGGAGTGCTTAGGTGGTTATAGGTAAGTAGAACCTCCAAGAAACATTCATTATGTATCTTTGCAGTGTATCTATGGCTGGCTAGTGGAGTAAATAGGTCACAACCCTTAGTGTTTCTCCCCCTCATGAGTTGGGCATGATTTCACATTGGGCATAGCATATGACTAGGGGCATTTGAGCTATTTTTAAAATATTAAACTCTATATAGTTGTATCATCCAACAATCAATAATTTTTTTATGCAAATTCATTCTTTCAATCTATTGAATTGTAAGCTAATGATGCAAGTAATATTCTACCAACCATGGATTTGTCATAGTGACATTTTGTCAAATATAAATGATTGTATGGATTCTATATATTGTATAAAAATATTATGCAAAGATTTCTCCAATATTCAAAAATAAAAAAACAATATTGACCCCAAATAAGTTTTTGGGACTTTTGTACTCAATGGTTTTTTTATTTAATACAAGAGGTTTCTAAAAATATCTCCCACAAACCCATCACACAAAGAACCCTAATAGAAAACCCACTTGAAAAATCTTCATCAAATTTCATATTTGCAACAACTTAAGTCTACAAATACACAAGATGTGACCTTGAAAATGACTTCCTTATTTTCCTACAACACCATTTATTCAACAATATGTACAATAATTTTCTCACACCAAAGATTACAAATACTTAGGATATCCCTTCCAAAAACTTGGAAACTAGGCTCTAATACCATGCAAAAGAAAAATGTTGTAATAATATAAAAAATAACTTAACTCTACAAGAAAAATATGCAAATAAGTGTTTAGAATTCAGCATAAAAAAAAATAAACACACATACCATCAAGATAACATAAGATATACCCTAAGAAAACCCTTCATGAGGGGAAAAACCTCCAAAAACATCCACACTTGATTTATTATTTGTTTCGATATACTTATAGAGTTTCCATGAATACTTCCAAAAATATCGAGGTCCTCCAATGCATCTTCCATGCATCTAAGCATAATGGATAACCATGGAACAATACATCACATATGCACTCCACAAGAAAGGTCAATACAAATGACAACCAACCTCAACCACTAAACACGTGTTTTCTTTTATAGATTCAAGTTCATACACAACTGCAAAGTGATATTAGTTAATCCATTTATCTAAAAATCATGAGAGGCCAAAACCATCGACCTCATCATTTACATTTTGGTATTAAGTTTTTTGAATATTAAATATTTATCCAATATGCAGACCATTCATAAAATATGTAACTAATGCTACAATACAATTTTACAAGTGAACCCAAATTAATATTTAATGTGGTTGAATACATCTTCAAAAATGTGCCATAAATAAATCTTTATTTTACATATTATTTTTTCATGTGCAAGGTGTACACCACCATTTTTACCAACAATGATGACGATGTTCTCTCTAAAACATGTGCTAATTGTTCATACTATGTATATTTTGAATCTCATATGACTTGTGATTAGTGTTTCTTCTCAGACTTCAAATTTTCTCTCCTTTAGTTCCATCTCCTTTAATAATGACCAATGCTTATTCCCTTGCAAATAATGTGCTTCCCTTTAGTGACCTCAACTCATAATATCCCTTGCAAAATCTCTATTAAGTAAGCAGGGTGGAAAAAGAGAAGCAAAAGTCTACTCCAATAAAAAAATGGTACTAGTATAAACAAAACAATAGTAGGCTCTCATCAAAAAGGGTTAGTAGGACTTAATAGTGTGTGCTAATAGACTTATACGCCAAAATTGGGAAGGACATATTTTGTAGAAAAAGTCGATAACAAACTTACAAACACAACATTTTATTTTTTGAATGTAGTAAATATTTAGTTACCAAAATTCAATGCTTTATTACTCTTTATATAACTCCTCAATGTATAATTTTACCTATACTATGGGAATGTATGTGCACATGCACACATATGTACATAGATACATGCATGTAAACAAATTTAATAATTTTTTTATATATAAAAAAGAAAAGCTAAATTCCACACTTTATATATATATATATATATATATATATACTTCACACAACATAAGCTTTCTAATATAATGATATCATGGATCAACGTTCTCTTAATTTTTTTTGTACACATTAAATACAATCTTTCCAAGAACACAATTTGCTTATAATTTTGGAATTTTTTTTTAAATTATAATTTCATTATTGCTCCCCCAACATCTCATAAATGAGTTTACTGACACAAGATTCCTAAACCCTAAAAAAGGATTAACGTGACGTGGTCTTGTGGATTGTCAAATTTACAACTTATTGACATTGTTTCATCAAATGCATTGAAGAACATGTGTCCAGTCTAAAGAACTTATATTTGTTACTATTCCTTCAGCATGTTCAATCTTAAAATAATTTTGGTAGATCATTTGTGGCCTTGGATCATGTGCCACAACAATTATGAAAATACCAAGAGATACCCGAATCTTGAGCAATAAAAAAATTCAAAATTAAAGCAATCGGTCTGCTAGTATTTCTGAAACTGTGCACTGAATGCAGATGATGCAACTATTACATTGGATAAAAAATTTCATTGTTAGAAAGCCATTTAAAATTGTTTGGATGCTTCCCGTGAGAGGACAATTTCATGTGGGTTGCTTCCAATCAAGAACAAGAACTAGAACTTCATTTATGGTGTATCAGTAGTTAAGGCATTCTGCAATAATGCCTTGGCATTAATACAGATCTTTCGACCTCACGTGGGGCTGCACAGTATACAGGAATTTCGTTGTGCTAATTTATTGTTCTTCACGAGATGGTGTGATTCAGAAATGACTTAAATGGGAAGATTAGCCACTGCAAATGAAACAAGCTTTGGAGGAGATGGTGGTCATGCACTTACTCATATTATTTCTTATAATTAAATATATTATCTAACGCATTTTTTTGCCAATACCAAGGAAATCCTATCAAATATGTGATGTTGCTCACCCCTTCTGCTAGTACCAAATCATAACAAAACAAAAGTCAACAAGTGGAGAAGGGAGGTTGTGTTGCTCAAAGCAACCCACACAATCTCTACAGAGGCCTAAAATACTCTTGCTATAGAAGAAATCTTTAGCTATAGGTTAAAGGAACTATGATGTAGCTGAAACAATTAGTTGCTATAATAAAATGAATTTATGTTGTAGATCTTACATAATCCTATGCTACAAGGGTTTGATAGCACAACATCAATTGATAAGATAACACAAATACACATACATAAATAATCAATTTTTCACTTGATCTTCTTATAACAATATAGATTATAAATATTTCCTTTCATAGATTCTAAAATCATCATATCTTTCACTTCAAAATTATTGTCTCTCCTCTTCAAGTCTACTTTTTCTTTATACTACTGGTTTCTCTAATTGAGTCTTTCTCTAACTTGCTAGTGCAAATCTTGCACCCTTTCACATAATCTTCTCCTCCAACACTTTTCTCATGAACCTTTGTATTTTCAAGCTCCCTTAATTCTTAAATACTCCTATGGTTGTAACAATAAACAATATGGAATGGAGTTTTACTTATAATTTTGTTTATTGAATCATTGTAGGCAAATTCATCTTGTAGGAGTATCAAATCCCATTTCTTAGGCATCTAAGCAACCAATCATCTTATCAAATTTCCTAATCTTATATTAAAAATTTTGAATTGTTCATTCATTTGAGGATTATATGAAAAATTGAACTTCAAATTAGTACCTAATTTCTTCCAAAGTGTCCTCCAAAAATGTCCTACAAACTTAGTGTCAAGATCTAAAACTATACATTTTGGTAATCCATTCAACCTAAATAAATTTGCAACATATGTGGCAATATCAATCTTTTTTCAAGTTGTAAAATGATCCATTTTTTAGAATCTATAAACAAACACAAAGATATAATACTTACCTCTTGATGTTCTTTGTAGTTCAAGCACAAAATTCATACTTATATCATCCCATGGTTTCTTGGATATGGGTAATGGTTGATATAGCCTTGCATCTTGACTCCCTCATTTGGAATATTAATAAACTTGGCATCCTTACACAAATTTTATGACTTCTATCTTCATCCTTGGTCAATAATATATTTCACTAAGTTTCACAATGGTCTTATGAACTCCAAAAATGTCTATCCAAACTGCCACAATACTTTTCTCTTATTAATTTTTGCATACTCAATTCCTGAGGTAAGCATAGCTTTTTTCCTTGTATAGAAATCCATTTTGTATGAATTAATCCATCCATGGTGTCCTATCCATGCTAGTAGGATCCATACATGTTACTCATGAATCCTTATTTAATCTAAATAATCTTTGTAGAACTCCATAGCATCAAACCCAACTACTTTAGCTCTTATTTCAATCAATAATACTTCATCATTTGCTACTTTAAACACCCACTTCAATGTTTAGGAATAAAAGTATGCCCTTATAGAATTCCACCCACTTCATGTTTCATTTGTTAAGATTGGTTTGGTGATTTATAAATTCTAATGTATGATGATATGTGTAAAGCACAAAATCCTCGGGAAGAAAATAACATCACCATTTTTTCAAGGCTTACACTATTACATAAAATTCATAATCATAAACAAGATACTTCATCATTAATATTTTCCCTAAAGTATGCAATAGGTTACAATGTACTTGAAACACTTTACGCAAAATTAGGTAATGCAAACAAAAATACCTCAATTAGGTCTTCAAGAGCTCAAAACTCTTATCTATTGTTTCTACTCAATTAAACTCCTAATAATATACCCTCATTGTTGAGGTTTTGGTTGCACATATACCACTGAAATTTTGAATAAATTTACGGAAGAAGATAGAGTTAAAACACAAAAAAATTGAACCTCATGCGCACTCCTACTCAATGTAGGAATTTTATTATGACTCGTACCCTTTTTGGATACATTGCATTGAGACTACATATTCTAAATAGATCAACTAGTCTATCACTAAGCTAAATTTCTATAAGTTCACCAAAAAAATTTCCACCTTGAATCTTTGTAAGACTTTCCTAATATGTAATAAATATTTTTCCTTACAATCACTAGAAATTGGAATATCATAAAGGTATATATTTACAAATATTCTAAAAAGAGATCTCAACAAATCATTCATTAAACACATAAATGTGCTAGGTGCATTTGTTAATTTGAAGGGCATGACTAGACACTTATACAATCACTCCTTATTCTTAAAAGTTGTCTTCTACTCATCAGGTCCAATCTTATTTTAATTTGGTTATATCCAAAGTTTATAAATAAATTTTAGTAAAATATTTGGCCTTCTCCAATCCATGAGATCATCCATTTTAGGTAAAGGAAATTGACACCTAATAGTTATTTTGTTGATGACTCTTAAATCCATGTGTATCCTCCATTCACCACTCCTTTTTGGTGCTAGCATAGTTCTTAATACATATGGGATAAGGATTTCATTTATTAGTCATATTTCCAATATCTCTTATTCTTATTTTTTTACATCTTCATTTTTTCCAAGTGTTAATTTATAAAAATACTTTTTAGGTAATCTTGCCCCTAGAATCAAGTTAATGTGATGACTAGAGCTCCTCATAAGTGGTAGTCCTTTGAGAAATTATTTTGACACAATCTAATAAAATTCCTCTAGCAACCCTTTAACTTCTAAAGGCACATCATGTTGGAGAAATTATGAACCAATGAAGCTGCGCACATTTCAAACGATCAACCAAAAAACTATCCAGCCACACATGAGAATGTTGCAACTTGAGCAAAGAATAAAAAAGGAGATCAAAGAGAAAAGCTTGAGATTAACCTGCAATGAATGGTTATGTTACAATATACGAATGAGCTTTCTTATTTGAAGATAGGGTTGCTTGGTAGTACCTACAGGTACAATTTTGTTTTCATGTTTTGAAATAATGTTTGCAAGAGTCTAGTTGTTGTAATAAATAATTTTAATATTGTAAAATTTATTATTATTCCTCACTATAAATTCATGCAAATAATAATTTAAACATTTGTGTGAAGTTATTTGCATTCACAGTGTGTTTATACAACTAGTTTCTTGGCAGTGTTTGGGTAATTTCAAAAAATTTTACAAAGATTTATTTTAAAGTTTTAAAATAAATTTTTAAATATAATATAATCACTTTCAATGGATATTATAGTGATATTAGATCTATGATCTTTACAGCCAGAGGGTTCAATTGAATTTATGCAACCAAGTGAAAGAGAAAAGAGATACATGTAGCATGAGAAGAATAAAAGGCTTTTGAATAGCTCGTAATTAGAAGAAGTTGAAGTAGAAGCTCAAGGAAAAAGAAGAATGTTTGATCTTGAGGAGTTACACAGAAAAATTCTTAAGGAGACTAGAGAAGTGATGAGAATGGTAATAGAAAAACTTCAAGGTTCAATGACTATTCATGAAAGAGGAAGTACTTCAGAGGTTCCTAAAACTTCAAAACAATCCACTCCTAAGTATTCAAAGATCATTTTGCTTCCTGAAAATGAATCTTCCACACCAATCCACCTTCCAATACTATGTCAAAGATTGCAAAAGAGTTGATTGCTACTAAATCTATGTATGATAATTTGGATAAAGGATTTATAAATATATTCTCATACAATGACTGTGATTCTAATATTAGGCATAATGGAGAAAAAAAAAGGTTTTAAATATTACTAAGTTTAAGTGAGAAAGATCTTAAGAATAATTTGAAAAATATTTTAGCTCTAACCTTTGATGGAATAGACAAAATATTTTCTAGAGTTTGATTACAAAAATTACATTCCTTTTTCACCCTTAATCCTATGAAGAAGAAGGAAGATGTTCAATATGCAACCTTGCACTTACAAGTAGTTTCCTATGATTGGTGGTAACATGGAATGACTACTCAAGGTCATAATTAGGTAGATACTTTTGATGTTTTAATTCAAATATGGGTGGATAAATTTGAACTCAAAGATGAAGAATATAATTTTAAATAATTATCTACCTTGTAGTAAATTAATTCTATCAATGGGTATGTGGAAAATTTTCATAAGTATGGTACTATAAATATCAAGAAAGATGGAACAAGGAGATGAGGAGATTGTCATTTAAGAAGTTTTAGAAGAACTTGATGATTCTATAAATGAATACATAATTATTTATTTGGATAACCCTAATTTTGAAACCTTGAGTGACAAATAAAAAGGTTGAGGTTATCTCAACAATATCTCTCATGAAAATGAGAGATGATAATATTGTTTTAGCACTAGAATAGAACAATGGAAGCACGATGATGTATCTAGAACTTCTATCACCATAATAAAGGTTGGTTTCTTAATTGGTAGTTCAAATAATGATAAAGGTTCTAAAATTTTAGAATTAATACCTCTTTCTAGGTAAAAGTACAAAGTTGCATCAAACACTTTTATAAAGTAAATGGCCAACGTTGATTCAACATTTTTAATTGAATCACTAGAAAGTGACATATATGTTTTGAATTTTTTTGAAATGATGTAAGCTAATAAAATATTGTATATTTTTTAGTTCATTTTATGTTATATATATAATTATTTGAATATAGTTTCTTATAAAATAAACATTAAAATTTAGTTGTTGATAATAATTTTTTCTTCAATTTTTTTGTGTGTATTGACATCTTAAAACTTTAGTGCATGAATATAATTTTTTCTATTTTATAAATATATATTTTTAGATAAATTTAAAAATTTGCATGTATTGTTCAACATCATCTTTTGTCTTAATTATTTGTCTAAAATAGAAAAGAATTATATCTTGACCTAGATTTGTTTCTCTATTGCATCATAGTTTCTTTCATAATTTTAAAATAAATTTATTGTTTTTCCTCGACAAGTTAAACAACCTTATATTTTAGTGTTGATGACCCACCTTCAATAAAAATAAAATAAAAAATAAAAAAAATAATTAAAATATTAAAAGATATATATTTTAGAAAACTTCAATCGTATATCTAGAAAAGTGTATTTGTATAATTTTAAAAAAATATTATCTATAAGTGTAGTCCATTTGTTGAAACATTGATTTGTTCAAATAATTTTATATTTTTGTAATTGGATCCAAAGTGGTATAAAATATACTTTTGGTAGACACTTATAATTGGAACATTGTAGACCATATCTAATTTATCTAGAATGAATCTAGCTAGGCCATATGTTTTGTCAAAATTAATTTTAGTTAGGAATACTTAAATTCACTTGTGCTTCAATAAATTGACCTAAAATGTGATAGCTTTATATTTTTACTCTCCTATCTCTTTGCCAGTTTTTTTTAATCAAAGAGTATGAAATAATTGGTGATAGAATAAGGGATACAATGTGTAGTATATTTCATGCAGATGCCTTGTTTCAATTTTGAAAGTGCTCTTATGTACTGGGTCTAAGTGATGTTTTGAAGATTAAGTTCCAAAAAGGTATCATTGTTCACTTGTCTTCCTATTGAAAATGATTTTAAATGAGTTATTTAATGTATACTAACTACATGGTGAATGGAAAATGTCCACAACTTATGGATCATTCATGGGATCCAAGAATCACCAATGAGGATAAAATTGTTGGCAATAGATTGAAGGAGGTGTCCAACTTAGGTTGCTTGAAGCAAACTCTCAGTAAGAAATGTTGGAATCATTTTTATATTTAATATTTTGTGATTAATTTATCTTTGGTGTTCTTGATATCAATTTTCCCAAAAAATGGAGGTTTCATCAAGAAAGAGATACTACAAAATTATAGCATCTTGAATGGAAGGATTTTGTTTCTTCCTTGGAGTGAAAAAAATATGTGAAAGGAATTCTATATCATGAGTCCAATAATTTCAAAGATGATGTGCTTGAAATAAAATAGGTTGAAAAAAATTTCATACTAAATTTATATCTACAATAATCTTGACATGCAAAGGAATGCAACACTTGAGGATATTGATAGATCTATGGATGCAAAAAAATCATGTTTTGAGTTTAATATTTATTATCTATCACATCCTTGGGTAGGAGAGAATGGTGTTTCAAGGGAATCTAATTAGAGATCAAGTTGTTTGGTGGCACAAATAATACACAAACTTGGTTATTCTCAGGCGAGCCACAATCTATCATTTCTTTTCTTCTAGGATTATTTATGGAGAAGATAATTTACTATGTTGTTTATTGTGAACACACCAATATTGATTGATATTTTGAGTGGGTATTAAGCTACTCATTGATATTAATTTGCAAGAAACACATAAAATTCAAGTTTTTTCCTCATAGCTTGACTTACAAATTTAGAGAGAATAATGTATTTCCTCTTGGATTAATTTATGTTGAAATATTTGTATGTTTCAATATTTGGTTGGATATTATGGTTCATTTAGAATTAGTTACAAGTGGATATTAGCTTCATGAGTTACAAAGTATAGATTTCACTTACTTTGGTCAAGACATAAGCACCCAAGGCACACATGAGATGGAAACACAAGATGCATGGAAGGGTATTGCTAAGGTAAGCATCTTATGTCATGTAATTGATATTGGCAATATGTTGGATTTGGTAGTGTTGTCATTGATGTCAACACTATATCTCGGTTGGATCTATCCCCGTTAGTCTTGATTCTGGCTGTGATTCTGATCCAGTATGATCAGACCTCTAGAATCGGTTTTGGATGCTTATTATAATGGTTATATGCTTGCTATATTCTGGTGGTTTCAAGATTTGGTTATCCCTTTTTGTATTTGCCGTTACCGTCTTATTATTGGTTTTCCTGACTATCTTTTGGCGTTACCGACTTCTGGCGTTCCCGGTTAGCTTTACCAGTATGTTGTTTTGGTGACTTGGTCAATGGATTTTGGGTCCAGCTTATGGAATCGGTTTCTTTCATGTTGAAGGTGTTTCTTGATCATATCCTGAGTGTTTGATGACTTTGCATTAGATGGCGTGCTGTTATGGTGGTCCTATTTGGATCCGGTTAAACTTTCACTGAGGGTTTCTACCGGCAAGTGAAGCGTGTTGGATTTTGGTCTTACCGGAATTCCTGATGGATATAATTGTTTGGATACTTGATTTAGGTCCATGATATGTAATGTAAATCATAATATTGGTCTGGTGGTATCGTGTGATGTAATTTTTTTAATTGTGGGTTTATGGGTTTAGGGTTTAGATGACCTTGTTAATAAGGTTGATGATTTGTATTTATAGGTGACTTATTCATGTAATTTATATATCGATGGTTATGGTTGGCTAAGTCTACATTATTAGAGAGAGGATTATGTGCGAATAAAGTCATATCATTTAGGTGAAGGTTGGAAAGGTTTTGTATTGCAGAGAAGACATCAGTTCTTAACCGGAATGGTATCAGGCATTAGTAGATGCTACTTTCACAGTTCATTGTTTTTCGGATTGTAGTTAGATGTTTATGTAAGTCAGTGAGACTTCCCTTTGTGATGAGCAGTGTGCTCTAGGTTGTTGGCCTTTCTGTAAGTGCAAACCCCATTGTAATTATTCATAATACTATTGCAGAGTATTCATCTGATTGTGGGTAGGGTTTCCCATTGTGTTTTTTCCCTTTCCGGGTTTTCTACGTTAAAATATTGGTGTTATGTGTGTTTTTCTTTCATGATATATCTTTCATTGTGTTGTGCTCCTGTTTAAGGTTTATAATTGAATTGATTGTTGTTATTGTTAGTAAACTAATTCACCCCCCCCCCCCCCCCCCCCCCTCTCAGTTTACTGTCGGTATCAGTGCATTCCAACAATTGTTATCAGAGCATTCCAACACTTAACACTCCATAGATTTCATGTGCTTTTTTAAAATCAAGTGTGGAGATTCAAAAAAGAGAAATATTTATTATTTTAATCCAAAGATAGGAGATCAAGAAACTTGACAACATGAAACTTAAAGTTTCAACGGAAAGCCTTGAAAGAGTGCCAAGGAATGAATGTTTCTTTTTTATTACTATACTTCTATAACTTAGATCCATTAGACCAATTAATAAGGCTTAAAAAAATACTTCTGTTGGGTTGAGGTAATGTTTGAGTCATTTTTTATGCATTTTCATGATTATGTATCTCAATAATGAAGAGGTGAATGGAGGATTTGTTTCCAAAATATTTATTGTTTGTGATAGAGGATGTACATTGGCTGTTATAAAAATCCTAATAACAACAATAATCAGATTCATAATATCAAAAAGCGTTTTAGAAGTTATAGATTCAAGTTACCCAATGATAGTGCACTTCTAGCTAGAGATTTGGTGATTTGGTTAAAATTATAAATATTACATAACCACCAAATATATTTAAATATAAATTTTCCCTCTCCTTTTGGCATGGGGATTTGGGAAGATTCACATTATAATTGTCAGTCTTTGTAAACCTAACAACTCATGGGTAGATAGTGGAGGTTAGGATGTCCACTTGGAAAAAATAAAGTTTTTTTCCTTGGGAGTGGGATTTTGGTGCCCAATTTGAGTATTTAAAGTGATTTCGTATATGCATGGATTTAGCTCCATTTTTATTCATTCTCTTTTGTTAATATTTGATAAGATGATGCTTTCTCTTCAAAGGTTGGTGAACTTGTGAAGATCATTTTTCAAAGTTGATAACCATGGAGATAGAGGCTCAAGGGAAGTGGTTCCAAGGGTCCCCAAGAGTAATCTCACCTAGAGATTTCCAATGTGCTTAAGGTTTCTCATGTCCTGGTGGTTTCTAAGAGTTTTGAGAGTGAACTATTTCGTTATTTTGTTTCAATTTTTTGTAACTTGTAGTTGATAATAACATAATTGTTTTTTATATTTTATTTTATTTTGTCATTTTAGACCTGATATTTTATCAATAATTAAGTTTTGGTGTGTTGGACTGTGAATTTTATTCAAAGACATTATTCCTTGGTAGTGCCCATCGATACCATTTTGTTTCTAGATTTTGAATTAATGTTTGCAAGAGTATAATTGATGTAATAATAATTTTTATGATAGTAAACATATAATTAATCCTTATTGAAAATTTATGTAAAGAAAAATTTATCCATTTGTGTGAAGTTATTTGCATTTTGGGTGTGTTTACATAGCTAGTTGCTTGGCAGTATTTGGGAAATTTCAAAACAATTGACAAAAGATCCGTTTTAAATTTTTAAAATAAATTTGCAAATCTGATATAATCATTTGCAAGGGACACTACAATATTGTAAGGATTCCAATGGCTAAAAATACAAGTTAGGGAAACATTGTGAGGCATATGGACATGTGCCCAAAGAGAAGAAAATAAAGTTCAAGAATAAAGTTGTGAAATTTATCTTTATTGAGTATAGCTATGGTGTGAATGGATACAATCTTTGGGATACTGTTGCATAGAAGGTAATATATAGTAAAAGTGTTATTTTTAGAGAAATGTGTGTTATTCTATTAAATTTTAGTTAGAGAAAATTGCATTAAAATATGTGATTCAACATCCTTTTACACCTAAGAAAGTTGAATTGAGGCCCCTAGAAAGAGAAGAAAATAAGTTGAAGAGAGCTCACATAGTTATAAATATTAATAAGAGGAGAAAGAACCTCCAACTTAGCTTGTTTGAAGGTTCACAAGGCATATGAGCTACTTAAAAGGTATTCACTTGATGATTGGAGATATATCATTCCTTTGAAGACTAACATGGATGAACCCATATTTGCAGAAAATGCATTAGATAAGAATAGTTTAGAATCTTAAAATATTGTTGTGGATGAAGAAATGGTATCTTTTTAAAATAATGATAAATGGGGTCTAGTACCATTTTTTGAAGGATGGAAGCCTATTGGTTGTAAATGGGTGCTCAAGGAAAAGATTGGTGCACATTATGTAGGTATTGAGTCTAAGTTAAAAGCAATGTTTCTTGTGAAAGGTTACTCTCAAGTTAAGGATGTTGATTGTAGTGAGATATTTTATCTTATTGCAAAATGACATCCATTAATTTATATTTTTTTCATTATTGCTACTTATGATCTAAAGGTTGAGAAAATGGATAAAATAAATTTTCAGAGGATATTTATATGACATGGCCAAAGAACTATTTGGAAAAAGGTAAAAGTAATCTAGTTTGTAATTTTAATAAATCTTTGTATGTCCTCAAACAAATTCTTAAAATGTGGTACCATAAATTTAACACATATGTGTAAACTCAAGGATTTAAGCCTTCTAAATCATATCACTATGTTTATTATAAATTTGATAGTGATTATTTTTTATTTATTTCATTATATGTTGATGATATGTTATTTTTTGGTAAATGGAAAGGAATGACTTCAGAGATAAAGCATCAAATTTTGAAAAAATAAAATGAAAGATATTTCTATAGTTACATACATTCTTGGGATGTAAATTAGAAGGGAAAAAGTGACAATTTTTATAACTCGATCAGATTAAGTATGCAAATTCAATTGTATAGAGGTCTACCATGTATTATTAGAGACCATTATGTGTTTCTTTTATAGTTGGAATAAATTTATTTACTTCAAATTGCCTAATATCCCCATCAGAGTTGGAAGAAATGAGCAACTTTAGTGCCTTACTTTGAGAACAATTAGAAGTTTGATGTATGTTATGGTTTGCACTAGACCACACATTGCTCAGGTTGTGAAAGTTATTTCTAGATATAAGCATAATACTAGTAGAATTAATTAGCATGAAGTTAAAAGGATATTTAAATGATTATATGGATTCAAACTAGGTAGGTAATTTTGATAGAAATCCACTAGTGCTTATGTGTTTACTCTAGTTGTTGATGCAATTAACTAGATGAGTTAGTTACAGGATATGATTGCTTTGTCAATTATTGAAGATAAGTATATGGAAGTTAATAATGCTTTTAAAGAGGCTATTTGGCTTAAAATAATGTTTTCAAATATTAGAATAAAACAACCTATGCAGTGACAATTTATTATGATAGTCAAAGTGTGATCTTTCAAGCTACAAATTTGACATATTAGAACCAATCACATTGATGTGTACAATAAAATTTTATTAGAGATATCATCAAAGATGATAGGGTGAAGCTATTTAAGGTAATACTTTTATGAATAATGGAATTATTCAACTAAGGTTGTGAAATAGAGTGGTTTAGATGATATCTAAAGTCTATGGGCCTATCAACTCCTAGTAACTAAATAGTGATGATTGGAACTCCCTTTTATCTTGTAAGGTGTTAGGCAAGTGGAAGAATGTTATTAAAAATGGCATCTCAACCTTGCAAACATAATATGTTATATATTGGGTGTGGGGGGTTACAAGGTGGTACCCACCTTGAGGAGTCTGGGGGGATCCCCCCAATGGGGGTCCAAGGGCCACTCACCTTCATGAGGGTTTGGGGAAAATACCCTTGAAAGGCATATTTATGTATAATTTATCATTGTATATTTAAACCATTTATCATTAGGTCATAGATATGATGGTATAAATTATAGTGGATTTATTTCTCCCAAAAGGAAACCCTATTTTATGAGAGCTTTGTATTGTGATGAGTTATGAGATTCTAATAGCTATTAAGTTGACTTTATATTTGTGATTGGTGATACTCCTAGGAGAAGCTTTCTTTATAAGTATATTCTAATCCTATTAAGTTTTTATAATATATTGAACAACTTTTGGAGTGTGGGGTTTTTACCTTAAAAGATTTTTCCCCATGGAATCACCATATTGTAGTATGAATGCAATTTTTATTCATTTATATAATTTTTGTAATGATCTAAAGTTTTTTTGCATAACACTACTCTTAAGATTGGTATAGAAATTTGTTTATGCTACCTTATCTTGCTTTCACTCTAGAGGGGTGATATGCTCAAACGTTTGAATGTAATTAAGTGTATTACCATTTGAAGCTCACACTTATTCATCATAATAAAATAATATAAAGATATTTTAAATTGTGAGTCCTATTTGAAGGGATTGGGAGAGTATTTGTTTATAAAAGTCTTTATAATAACTATGCTGAATTTTTCAATCACTTCTTGCATTTCTTCATGGAAAAAATGGAAGGAAATATAATGTTTGTTATGCTGATTCATATCATCAAAGGAGATAAATTTATGTATTGGTGTTTTGGGATGTAAACACTTCTGAAATCTAAATATTTGAGGGATATTGTACAACAGTGTATGTGAAACTAGTAGATCTAAAAATATTTAATGCATTAAATGAACAACAAAAATGAGAGCATAAAGAAAATAAAAATATATATAATGAAGCCTTATTTATCATTTAAGGTGCAAATAATTAAGATAACTTTTTCCTATGATAAGTATTGATTCATTTTAAGACAACATGAAAAATGTTCGATAATTCATATCAAGGTGCAAAAACCACAAACTTGAAAAAAATAAGTTTTTTTTTTTTTTTTGAAATGTGAAGATGACCACTAGTGAATTTGTGAATAATTTTATAACAAAGACAAAAGTTCTAAAAATTCAAATAATTTTTTCAGGGGAATATCAAATTGAAGAGTATGTTATCAATAAAATATTGAACATAATTCCCAAATTTGATGGTGTGGTATCTATTATTAAAATTTCTAAAGATGAACATAACTATGCAAATAGATGAACTAGGTGAAATTTTGGTAATTGTTGAAGAAATAATAAAAAATAATAACTAAATATTAGAGCGATAATTTTCCTCTATAATAACATAATAGGGAAATAAATGCATTGTTCAATAATTTTAATAAAGGTGAATATGGTAGTTTTAGAGGAAGAGATAATAAGTTGTATTACTTATGTTTGTAATCAATGATTGAAATCATGATAATATATAATCTTTAAGTAGATATCATTATTGTTTGTTACATTGAATAAGGTCAACAATATTTTTCTTAAGCTTGATATTATAATATTTAAATGCTTCATGAAATCAGTAGTCAAATACCTGGAGGAAATAACATAAGCATGTGATAGTGAATAAAATCATGTGAATGAATGACCACTTAAGCTTGCTAGAAATAATCTATAGAAAAAATTTAATACTCATGAAAAATGAAAAACACATAGTTTGAAAGTATTTTAAACTATAATGGACCACTTCTACCAACATACTATAAAAATTAAGGTGCCGCAATTACACTTTGTACATGAAAAGTCAAAATATTATACATATTTTGAAAGATTACACAATATTAATTTGGTAGGATACTTCAATTAAAATATTTTCTTATTATCATCAATGCATATTTTTAGATGATTAATCTTTCTTTAAGCATGTATCACATGTTTATTCAAAAGGTCTATTATAATGTACTCCATCACTCAAAGAAACATAATAAAAAACATGAGAGGATCACAAGGACTATCCCTATTAAAAAAATAGCATATCATCATGATGCATAGAAAAAACCATAGGATCCAACAAAGGCCAATTGAAGGAGAATGATGAGGTCATGACTAAAAGATGGCTTAGGGCCAAAAATAAATTTATTTTTGAATGCATATGATGACTCCTAGATGGATGTATAACAAGTATGATAAATCTTAAACCGTTATTACCTCTTTAAATAAAATCAATACAACATAAGTATGTTTATAAGCATAAAGCTAGAGACATCAAACATAGATCCTAAGGGTTAATTTCTCCTTGTTCAGACCCCTAACAACCTAGCTTCATGGTTTTCAACAAATGATATAAGACAGTAAGAACATATGGAATGAACCTAGGATGATAAGCTTTGATCTAGATAATACTAGATTCTTTCTATTATCCAAAGTTTCAAGCTCTAAATGTATTTGATGAGAATCCCCTTGGTTTCTTTATTTAGAATTTTCAAACACATGAATGATTGGCCTTAAATACAACCAAGCACATAAATCAACACAATGTACATTAAGTTAACTCACAAATGATTAGTGAAAAGGTCAAAAAGTGGGAATTGGAATTTTGAATTTTAAAAAATGGTGTTTAGATCCATTCAAGCATCTATATTCATACAATTGATATACAGATTACAAGTGAGAATCTAAGGATCAACAATAAAGAAGACTGAGATATGTGACATCAATTTAAACTAATTATTAGATTTACAATAATCAAAATGAACTCAAAATAAAAATAAAAAATAAATATACAAATATACAATTTTCACCATTATATAATAGTAAAAGAAATTTACATATTTTTTTATCTAAACATTTGTTAATTTAAAAAAAAAAATTCTTTCACTATAAACTAAAAAATTTAGTAGTTGACCTGAGTTAAGTGTAACAATTAATAAATATACCCATGTAATAATAGATTTGTTAAAGTGGTTATTATATAATATCTTAAAGAACTGAGTTATAAAGACTTGTCTAGTACATCAAACTTCAGAATGCACCCATTAATATGAATCTATGCAATGAGAGATCATAGATCGAGTTGACTTTAGAGTTCTTTGCAAGGATCGTCCTCATCTATCACCGACTTACTTAACCTTTTTATGTTGATGATATGCAATTGGGAGGACTTAAAAAGCCGCAAATTTCCTTGTCAGATATATTGCACGGACGGTGCAAATACACTCCGAGCTCTATTGTATGAGCTTCAAGCTCCTTGGATTGAATATACACCTTTCCTATTTCGAAATTTGTTCAGCTTTAAGGAATTCTTCTGCATTTGATGGAATCATGAAATATTATGCAATAAAACTATTTTTACGAGGACTCACTTGCAAAATGAGTTCATTTACTACTGGAATTGTGAATTTTTTTAATATTTTGTTATTCTTATGGACAACAATGTGCGAAACAGTTAGTATTGCATTCCATTCTTCATGTTTCGTTATTTTATTTTCTTTTATTTGTTTAGTGCCGCTCTCTTAGTTCTTCTGTTATAGATCCAACGCCCATCTGTAATGGAAAAGCGCTTCCTTTTGCGAACCCAAATGAAACAAAAGCTTTGATCTTAAAATTATAAATTTATTCAGAAAAAGGTAGCTTCAGATTTCTTTGATTTGATAAGAAATCCATCCCAAGCTTACAAAATGGTAAACAATTTGAAGAACCTGATGTTCAACGAGATATATGAATAATGCATGCAGAGATAGGAATGAAATTGAGCAGGCAAAATCAGGTAATTCAACGTGAATTAAGTAGCTTGTTTTTTTCTTTATGTTCCCCATATCCTTCAAATATAAGAGGACAGATTTGATGCAAAATTCCCGGGTTTTAAGTTTTCCCTGTGCAAAAAACTGTCATATATCTATGAGTGTCTCATAGTTTAGTGAGTTGAAAATAAATTTGAAGATGAATAAACGAAAAAGTTTATAAGATACTTACATGACAAGAGGCCATGTTTTTCAATATTGGCAGGAGGCTCGGCACCTGTATTTGCAGTCATAAAAGCAATTTCCATAGCAATAACGAGGACATTCTAATCTCATGTCATAACATGCTCCATAGCCTGTGCATACTGCATACTGTCTTATCTCAAATGTACCATATCCTCTCCCATTTCTTGCTCCGCTGCTGCCACCACCACCTCCTCCTCCTCCTCCTCCATACCCACCATAGCCTCCACTATTTCCATTATTGCTGTTCCTAGTGCCACCACTTCCACCACCACCGCCTCCTCCTCCACCACCTCCACCTCCACCTCCGCCTCCGCCTCCACCTCCACCTCCACCTCCACCTCCACCGCCGCCGCTACCACCACCACCACCTCCTCCACCACCTCCTCCTCCTCCTCCTCCTCCTCCTCCTCCACCTCCACCTCCACCTCCTCCTCCTCCTCCTCCTCCTCCTCCTCCTCCTATATGGCTTTCCTCACTATAACCATTTCCACCCCCACTACTTCCATAATTATTGTCTACATCATCACCTCCATCTCCACTATCTCCACTGCCACTACCACCTCCACCTCCACCACTTCCATGGCCTCCTCCTCCTCCTCCATCCCCACCACCGCCTCCTCCACCCCCACCACCTCCTCCTCCTCCTCCTCCACTACCCTTTCCATAGACATTATTGATGCCACTTCCTCCCCCATTGCCACTACCACCACCACCGCCACCACCTCCACCTCCACCTCCACTGCCGCCGCCCCTGCCGCCACCACCACCATATCCATTATTGTCCCTACTTCCATAGCTTCCACCACTTCCCCCACCTTCTCCTCCATCACCTCCACCTCCACCTCCACCTCCACCTCCACCTCCATCTCGTCCACTAAGCCCAGCTGTACCTCCACCTTCTCCTCCAACAATACCTCCATTGCCATTGCCACTACCTCCTCCATGTCCACCACCACTTTCTCCTCCATCATTATTATAGATTTCTGAACTACCACCTCCTCCATGACCACTGCCACCTCCGTTGCTTCCTCCACCACCTCCTCCACCACCACCACCTTTTCCTCCACCGCTACCTCTCTCTCCATCACCCCCCTCCGCCAACCCCTTCTCCTCCTCCTCCCCCTCCGCCACCCCCTCCTCCACCACCTTTTCCTCCACTGCTACCTTTCCCTCCTTCATCACCACCACCACCACTTCCACCACCATCACCTCCTCCACCACTACCTCTCCCTCCTTCACCATCACGACCACCACCGCCTCCTCCGACACCACCACCTCCTCCTTCAACACCACCTTTTCCTCCACCGCTACCACTCCCTCCTCCATCACCACCACCACCACCACCACCACCTCCTCCTCCTCCGCCACCTCCTGCTCCTCCACCCTGACCGCTGCCGCTGCCACTTCCACCTACCTCATTATCTTCATCCTGCATATATTTCAACCTTGCGGAGTAATAATTGACAGGCACATATTCATCATTCACTTTTTTCCTTTCCAGACTCTTCATTCTGCCACTGCCAGCGACGACAGCAGCAGCAGTCATGCTCAAAAGTATGAGCACCCCAACACAACATCTTCCAAATCCACCCATCTTGAAATTAACAATCAATATCAAATATATTAAAAAAGCACTTCCGAAAACAATCACATTACAGTGAGAGGAGAGCGTACATTATCATATGCCAATATATTCTGCAATGAACTGACAATGAGCAGTGCACGCCACAGACTGCAGTATATGAAGCACTTATATAGCACAAAACTACCTACTGCCACATTTTATTAAACTATAATTCCTCTACTCAACTAATAGCATAATGGAAAACAAATGTTGATTGTTGTCAGAGCAGCACTAAATTTATTAATTGTGAAGCAAAGGCAGAAACCAAACTTTCAGACCACTCGATCCATGATTCCTGCCCTATTTTATCACCACTCCAGCTTTTACAAACTTGTTCATGCTCGAGTGCTCTGTCTTGCTGACACTCTGCACACAAAAGACCGAAAATCATATTGCTGTATCCCACTATGCAAATATACACCCAAAATTATAAACAACGTTTAATTAAATGTGTCTGCACTATGTTTTCATTGAAATACAACCTCAGAATTTACATGGGCAAAAAGCTGCAGTTATTGTTGTTGCTTAAGAAATATGAAGCATCTATTCTGACAGTGAGCATTCCAATAATGGCATTCCGTATTATTTGTCTGACATTCTTTAAACAGAAAGAAGCTCACGACCATCCATTGGTCATCTGGAATCTCCTTAAAAATTCCAATTTGTTAATGGAATTTATGTTGCAGATTCTACTAAATCTGACAAGGATAACTCCAAGTGTTTTAAATTATCACTGAATTGTGGAAGACACGTATGATAATACTTGGCAATCTATATTATATTTTGGTTCAGTCTAAGATATTTTGTTTATTGTATAGCGAGATATTCAGAATAGCGTGATTTGTAGGATGATGTGCTTCCCAGCTGTTTTCCAACAAGGCTTGAAGATCTTTTAAATAACATACTGCAATGATGAATAAAAAACAATCACAAGGAAATGAAAAAAAATACTGTGATTTTGGTGGAAGCTCCATTTCATTATTATTGTCCTTGCAATGATTTGCTTCAGATCTTTCTTATTCTTTACGCATGGTTCCTGCATTTTGCTTTACGTTGTTTTAAATTACAAAAAGCTGTGCAGTAGTGTAGTAAATTGAATAAGTTGTATAGTAATAATAGATTTGAAAAAAATTAGGTATGATATTAAAAAAATAAACTTTCACAAACAATTGTACTAGAATACGAATTTTTGTTTAGATTTATGCCCACAATATTTAAGCTATGTGTAGAACTGAATCTCACTCACAAATTTATTCTAATGAAAATTTTATGATTGAATTTTGCTCAATTTGCCTTGTTACACATTTGAAGTGGGGTGGTATTGTCATTTAGGAACTTGTTAGACAAGGTTTTACTCTCATTTTATCAAGCCCTTGGGTAGATCAATTGACTGATGATGAACAAAGATTGAAGATAATAAGACTCATGCAGTATGCTTAGGATGGTGCAAGCTTATTTTCCAATTAAAACATTCTATGATAGTCTCATGAGAATGCTTTTGGATCTTGATCTTTCATAATAATGAATTTGGGAATGTTCTTAAATACACCACCCTATCATGCAATTTGAAATAAGTCACACTTTTGGTTGATTCGTAATATTTAGTAAAAGAGAGAAGCACGAACCCAATTTTAAATTTAAAAGTTTGAGATTCAAATCTACAAATGTAAAAGTGACTTGGGTTAGTTATACACCAATTGATTTGAAGTAAGGTGATGACAATAGAAATAGTCTCAAATCTACACCTTGGGGATAAGTGCTAATAGGGACAAACTTGTTGGCATTAAGGTGTCTCAACCTTTGGTCCTAACATTGATAATTAATTTAATATATTATTTTGGTGCATATTTATTTATCCTAAGTTGATTATTCCCAAATTTTCCATTCACCTTGTGGGTCCTCATTGAAGAGGTGGCATCTTACATATCTTGAGTGGAGTGTTTGGCAAGTTTTCTATTGTCTAGGAAAGTAGATATGGTAAAATCCCTATTTTTAGGAAATGGGTGCCCACTTTGGAGTTCCTATTTTAGGAGATTGAAGTCAAAGATTTCATATTAAAGATAACAATAAATTTGACAATCTCTTACGTTTAGAAGATAGACTTGTTGTGTAGTTTTTATTCCTAAATGGGAAAAGAAAAGAAAGACATTTTTTTATTTTATCTATTGTTGGATGCTAAGTTGAGAATTGAAATGCTTTCCTTGAATATTTACTCCCAAGGAAGAGTATATCTTTTTTTAGATATGCACAATGAAGTTAGAGTCATTGATGATGTGATTTATTCAATTTTTTTGCTTTATTGAAATTTATTCTATATTATTCATTGTAGAAGGATAACTGGGTGATTATTATTATTATTATTATTACTCTAGAGGTATCCCCGCGATACAGAGTTGTTGTTGTGCTATCAAATTTTCTCCAGAGAAGATGTAGTTTCCATGTTAAGGCTATGAGCTTGCAAGTGTATTGTAACTTATTTTTTGTTGATTAATACATTGGTTTGATGTTTTGGAGTGTGGGGTTTTTTACCTAGAAAATTTTTCCCTGCATATATTTAGGTTTCTTTTTTTCTATCTAATTCTTCTTTCTTTTGTGCTTTAAAGTACTAATTTACATGTTGTTATGCAGCTAAAATTTACATAAATTTATGAGTTGAATTATCTTTCCTCAAAGGGTTAATGCAATGGGAAATTAACTATGTCTATTTCTTCTTTAAAGGCATAATAGCATATTATTGTATGATAACAATAAACATTTAATTAAAATAAATAAAGGATACTAAAGGTTCATACTAATTCTCAGAGGCCTTTCTAGGATGCCCTTTCCTTTCAAAACTAGGATAAGGTTATTGGTCAACATCCACACACAAATATACCAACTTCCACACTCATCAATGCATTAAGGATATTCTAATTGAAGTGAGCTAAAATATAAGGGGAAAATGAATGGTATGTAATATTAAACACCCACATTTCAACATGCATGTGAATTACTATGAGATATGCTAAATTAAAATAAGAAATCAAGATGAAAATTTGTCTAAACACTTAAAGGATATGGATATGGATGTTATCTTTCATAAGGACATCTTCCTGAATTATCATAAGGAATTGTATTGCATTAAAATGGAAAAATAATAGGGATATGAAAATAAATTTATGATTTTAAATGTCCAACGCGCACTCTCTAACACATTCAGGGTGTTGTGTAGAGGTTACTCCCTTTTAGTGTGACTGATATTGGTCACCTCGTGATGTAGATTTGGATGAGTTGGTTATTTTGTCTTGAGTTATTTTGTGATTTTGTGAAGTATCATTGGAGTTAATTTGATTTTGGATCTTTTTCCTTTAGGACTGGCCACTAATTTCTTCCTTCGTTGTTTTGTTCTTGTGGTGGCACTTGTCACACTTTATTTCTTCATTGACTTTATTGGCCAATTTTCTTTCTTTTCATGATTTAATTTGAGAATATTTCTTTTCAAATTCATCTTTGTTGTCCATAGTGGTCATTCTGTATGTTTGAGTGTTGTGGGCCCTCGTTCTATGTCAGTGTTGTCTCTATCATGTTCACTTGAAACCTCTGATAGTATGTGCAGGGGAGGACATCGTAGAGAAGTGCACTAGCTTTAATGAACCATTAAGTAATGCTAATATTAGTTGACTAAATGAAAACATGCTAATGGATGAAATATATTGGTGACTTGTTAGATTTTATGGAAGTTAGATAAAAGTGCATTCAATTGAGGAATTTGTAATATATGAAGATAAAAGCAAAGGAAACTATTGATTTTATATCTTCCGTGAGTGCTTATATATAAATATATATCATGTATAGTTAATGGAATTGAGCGCCTTTAAAAGGAATTGATGGGATGATAGATGTGTAAATGCTTACATCAGAGTAGCGTAGTGAAAGTGTGGTAGGGATTGAGAAGTTGAAAGTTATAAATCTTGCTTTTCTTTGAAATTATAGGATGTGGAATTTTGGTAATTGCGAGTTTCTCTTCATATTATTTGGTTTGAAGGAAATTTATTCAAACTTTTCTCATATATAGGTGTATGACATGTGGCTTCGTAAGGATGTGCTTATCTGTAGAAAATTGTGTAAAACATATATTTGTCCTCTTAAATGCATTCAACTAGTTGTTAAGGAAGAATTGCCATGCTTGAATGGTGTGATTTGTTGTGAGTTTTACTTATAGATGCTAACTCAAATACAAGAATTACAATTTTAGTCTTTCAAAATGTGGTTAAATAGAGTTCTCTTGAAGATATTTCAATGATTTATCATGCTTATTGTAACCAGTAAGAGTTTTGTGAACTTTTTTACCTCTTGTGTAACGTATTTACTTAGATAATTGGAGAGTAGAAATGAAACTTTAATAGTCATTGTCTTACTTTGAGCTAGGAATTGCTTGGATTAAGAAGTTTTGTGTTGATGAGTGTATGAATTCAACTTAACCCTTGGTGACTTCCAGGAGTAAGTTGAGCCCAAGGAGGGGAGGATGTAGTGTCCCTCCTAGATTCATATTTTAATAGTTCATGCTTTGATAGACCTATTTAGACATATGGATGATGATTTGATGCTACTCATGACTTTATTTCTATGATACTGATATTGTTAGATGCTTATTTGGACATGTGCTATTTGATGATCCACATGAGGGATGATACATTCTATATTATTGATGGATGGTTTATATGGACGGACTATGTGCATTTGACATTTCTATGTGGATCACATGAGTTATGTTGTTATGATGGTTCTAACCCTTGATTGGTGATTATGGTTTCATTTGATGCATTGATGTGTGACTGTCTTTGTGAAAGGGGTGATGCCTTATCACTCATTGCGAGCATGATAAGGTTTTGCGATTATCTTTCACTTGCCTCTTTATTCTGAAGGATATATGTTGTATACATATCACATTGTGGTTGCAGGATTGCACATACTGGACACCGACTCCACCTGACTTCACAGGTTTGAGCATGTCCTATCCCAATGGCAATTTGTTGGAGACAACATGGGTTTCATTCACTCACTCTAGGCTTAGTTGTTCACCTTGTCAGTTTGCGTCATGGTGCAAGTCAGTGATAGAGTTTAGTATCGATGTTTCCCTTGTCGAGTCACTTGAGTATGTGAGTGTATGGTTTCTATTTAATTTAATTTATGGTATAATGTTATTTCATGGTGTGATTATTGTTTAATTATTTGATTTTTCTATTTATTGATGATTATATATTGTGAGATTGTATTTCATCAATTGAGATTAATATAATCGATTTATTGATTTATTAATTGATTTAATCATTATGTACTTGTAATTTATTGATTTTCTATTTATTTATTGATGAATTATTTATTTAATTAATTATTGTTGATATTGAATTATTTTGATCTAATGTTTAATGGTTTATTTATTTATTATTTATTTAATGAGTTATTTATTATTCAATTTATTATTAATTTATGTTGATTTATTGTTGAATGATTTATTTATTTATTTATTGTTGTTTTGTTTTATTTAATTGATAATTTATTATTGAGTTTTGATTTATTGGCTTTATTAATTTATTTATTGTTATTAATGATTGGATTTTATATTTTTAATTGAGGATCTTGTTTTTAAGGCCTTATTAATTTAATTTCTTTAATTGATTTTATTGGGTGATGAATTATTATTTAATGTGTTTATATAAATATTATAGTATCGGTAATTGCATATGTAATATAGTTTACCTACCCTTGCATGTGATTGGTTGATTTTTATTTGGTAGGTCAATTATATTGGGTGAAAAATATATTTCTCAAAACTATGTGAGATAGGTAAAGGGTATGTGCAGGATCATGGTGTGCCAAAATAGGCCCTTAAGTGGCAATGAAATTTCAAAAAATCAAAGTTATGCAACTTGACATGAAAATTTGAATTAGTTATGAATATTATTTTTAAAATATGTAAGAAGAGAATCTATAGAAAATTGAATGTATTTTATAAGCTACAAGTTGTTTTTTGAAAAAAAAAATCCTATTTGATGAAATTTTCAAATTTCAATGCAGTGGTACAAAAATTTCAAGAAAAAGATAAGAAGTAGGTGTATGTCTGACCACCCTAATCACAATCAAATCATAATATTTTTTTATAAGATTTATAATATAAGTATTAGACTCATGTCTAGATGTGACACATATTTTTTTATAAGTTTTTATAAAGTAAATAATTATTTATGAATTTTTTACTACAGCTTTTTCATAAAATCAGAAACTCCTACATCTGACCACCTTAACTTGGTCAAAACCTTATGAATTTTTTTTTTTTTAATTTTTCCCTATAGTAGATGAAGCATAGGATGTGACGCATGTTTCGGATTCAAAAAATGTTATGCGATTTGAAAGTTATTAGTCTTTTTCAATCAGCCTATCAATCAGGACTTTTGTCATAATTCAATTAGATAATAAATAATAATTATTTATTAAAGTCAAAATAAGACAAGCCTTATATTGTTGGAAAGCTGAGAACGTCCTTAAAAAACCCTTTTCATTTTATCAATTTTGGCTATAAAAAAAATTCGTCAGCCACTAGTGTAAAGTGTGGAAAATCAAGGAATACTGAAAAATACGTTTTTTCAATTGACTTTCCAGACTTGTCACTTCCAAGCCAAATCCCAAAGCAAACCTGAATGAAACGATGGAGAGAAAAATTTATGTTTTAAAATCGGATATCCGTTGAAATCGGATATCAGATATCCCTTTGAAAAAATTAAAAAAAATATTTTAGTAAATTGGGCATAACTTTTGCGTTTTATATCAAAATTTTGATTTTTTACAAGCATTGGAAAGGTAATTAAGAGATCTATGATATGGAATAGGTATATTTTTAATTTTTTTTTTAAATAATTATAATTCATTTAAATTCATCCTTCATTTTCAAAACATAAAAAACTCATGACTTTTTCATATGATTTCCCTATTGCATGAATTTTTGTAACAATTATCTCAAAATAAACTAATTAATTAATTAATTAAAAATAGAAAATTTATGAATTTTATTGAGTTCGTTTAATTTTGATAAACCATTTATCTATCTTTTTTCATTTCTCCACCTCTCTCTCCTAAACGTATCACTCCATCTGTTTGTTTCTTCCTCCCTCTCTTTTGTCCATATTTATACATCTCTCTCTAGACCTATATCTCTAATTGTCATTGAATACCTCATTCATTCTCTCAAGCTCTACAAGGTGCTTATATTTCTACCTCTTCATAATTTCCTCCTCTATGTCACTCTCTCTTCCCTAAGATCTAGACTAGCCTCTCTGCATTTCCTTCTCATCTCTAGCAACAAAATTTAGAGGGGACAAGGAGAGGGGGAGAGAGGTGAGAAAGAGAGATTAATTTGGGGGGAGAGAGAGTGAGAGAGAGAGAGCTAGAGGTAATTAGGTGGAAGGTGAAGAGAGAGAGGGAGGGGGTGATTGGGGTGAAGAGAGAATGAGAGGGAGAGTTTAAGATTATTAGGGGGTAGGAGGAGAGGGGGAGAGGGGAAAGTATCAACAAAGAGAGAAGAGAGATGGGGAAAAAGGTCAAGAGAGACATAGAGAGTAATTAGAGGGTGGGGAGAGGGGGAGAGGGAAATATCTATTAACTCATAGGAGGCGAGAGGTGATCGAGGGTAATTGAGGGAAAGAAATAATGTGAGACAAAGTTGGGTGTAATTATCAGATAATAAGAGAGGGAGAAGAGTAAGTATCAACAAAATGAGAGAGGGAGAGATGTAGAGAGAGGTGAAGAGAGTGATAGAGAGAGGATAATTAAGGGGAGCGGAGGGGAAGAGGGAAGTATTAACAAAGAGATGGACTAGAGAGAGGGTAATCAGGGGAATCTCTCCCCATCTCTCCCCCCTCTTCCTTTGTCAATACTCCCTCCCTCTCTCTCCCTCATCCCCTTCCCCTAATTAGCTTCTCTCAAGACCTCTCTCTTTGAACCTCTCTCCTCATCTCTCTCTCTCCCTTTGTTGATACTTTCCTTCCCCCACTCTCCTCCCAACCCCTAATTACCCCCAACTCTCTCTAATTCTCTCTTCCCCAAATGCCATCTCTCTGTCATACCTATCCTCACCTCTAACTTTACCATATGACCCCTTAGGTGTCTTTAGGGGTCATATTGTGTCCTAATGAGTCATATGGTGTCTTATAAACCCTTAGGACACCATATGATGTTGTTAGGGGTCATATGGTGTGCTAAGGGGTCATGTTGTATCTTAAAGGGTCATATGGTGTCCTATGACCTCTTAGGATACCATATGACTCCTTAAAACACTATATGGTGTTGGTATGGGTCGTATAGTGTTCTAAGGGGACATATGGTATCGTTAGGGTTCATATGGTGTGCTAAGGGGTCATAAGATATCATATGACCACTGAGGACACCATATAATCCCTAAGGTTTTGTTAGGGGTCATATGGTGTCCTATGACCGTTAGGGGTCATGTGGTGTGCTAAGAGGTCATATTGTGTCTTGAAGGGTCATATGGTGTCCTATGACCTCTTAAGATACCATATGACTCCTTAAAACACTATATGGTGTTGTTATGAGTTGTATAGTGTTCTAAGGGGACATATGGTATCATTAGGGTTCATATAGTGTGCTAAGGGGTCATAAGATATCATATGACCACTGAGGACAACATATAATCCCCAAGGTTTTGTTAGGGATCATATTCTGTCCTAAGGGGTTAGGACACCATATGGTGTCCTATGACCCCTTAAGACACCATATGGTGTCATTAGGGGTTGTATGATGTGCTAAGGGGTCATATGGTATCCTATGACCCCTTAGAACAACATATGACCCCTTAGGTATTGTTAGGCGTCATTTTGTGTCATTTGGGGTTATATGGTGTCCAATGACCCCTTAGGACACAATATGACCCCTTAGGTAATCTTAGGGGTCATATTATGTCTAAATAGGTCATATGGTGTCCTACGACCCCTTAGGACACCATATGGTTTTGTTAGGGGTTGTATGGTGTGCTAAGGGATCATATTGTGTCTTAAAGGTTCCTAGGACATCATATAACCCCTTAGGACACTATATGAACCCTTAGGTATTGTTAGGGGTCATATTGTGTCCTAAGGGGTCATATGGTGTCTTGTGACACCATATGACACCATATTGTGTTGTTACAAGTCTTCTTATGTTCTAAGGGGTCATATGGTGCTATATGACCCCTTAGGATACCATATGACCCCTTAGGACACCATATGGTGTCGTATGGTGTCCTAAGGGCTCATGTGGTGTCCTATGACCCCTTAGGACACTATATGACCCCTTAGGTGTTGTCAGGGGTCGTATTGTGTCCTAATGGGTCATATGGTGTCCTATGACCCCTTAGGACACCATATGACCCCTTGGGACACTATATGGTGGTATGGGTCATATGATGTCCTAAGGGGTCATATGGTGTCCTATGACCCCTTAGGACACCATATGACCCCTTAGGACACCATTTGGTGTTGTTATGTGTCGTATGGTGTCTTAAGGGGTCATATGGTGTTCTATGGCCCCTTAGGATACCATATGACCCCTTAAGACACCATATGGTATTCTATGACCCCTTAGGAAACTATATGACCCCTTAGGTGTCGTTAGGGTTTATTTTGTGTCCTAAGGGGTCATATGGTGTCCTATGACCCCTTAGGACACTATATGACCCCTTAGAACACCACATGGTATCGTTATGGGTCGTATGGTGTTCTAAGGGGTCATATGGTGTTCTATGACCCCTTAGGACACCCTATTATGTTATTATGGGTTGTATGGTCTCCTAAGGGGTTATATGGTATCCTATAAACCCTTAAGACATCATATTGTGTCATTATGCATTGTATGGTGTCCTAAGGGGTCATATGGTGTTCTATAACCCCTTAAGACACCATATGACCCCTTAGGACACCATATGGTAGCATTAGGGGTTGTATGATGTGCTAAGGGGTCATATGATGTCTTATGACCCCTTAGAACACCATATGACCCCTTAGGTATCGTTAGGCATCATTTTGTGTCATTAGGGGTCATATGGTATCATATGACCCCTTAGGACACAATATGACCCCTTAGGACACCATATAGTGTTTTTAAGGGTCATATGGTTTCCTATGACCCCTTAGGTGTTGTTAGGGGTCTCATTATGTCCTAACGGGTCATATGGTGTCTTACAACCCCTTAGAATGCCATATGGTATCGTTAGGGGTTTTATGGTGTGCTAAGGGGTCATATTATGTCCTAAAGGTTCCTAGGACATCATATAACTCATTAGGACACCATATGACCCCTTAAGTATCGTTAGGGGTCATATTGTGTCCTAAGGGGTCATATAGTGGCTCATGACACCATATGACCCCTTAGGACACCATATTGTGTCGTTATGGGTCTTCTTGTGTTCTAAGGGGTCATATGTTGTTATATGACCGCTTAGGATACCATATGACCCCTTAGGACACCATATGGTGTCATAAAGGGTTGTATAGTGTCGTAAGGGGTTGTATGGTGTCCTAATGGGTCATATGGTGTCCTATGACCCCTTAGGACACTATATGATGTTGTTAGGGGTCATATTGTGTCTTATGACCCCTTAGGACGCCACATGGTGTTGTTATGGGTTGTATGGTGTTCTAAGAGGTCATATGGTGTTCTATGACCCTCTAGGACACCATATTATGTTGTTATGGGTCATATGGTCTCCTAAGGGGTCATATGGTGTCCTATGACCCCTTAGGACACCATATGGTGTCATTGTTAGATGCAATGACAGGCCTAAAGACACTGAGAGGGGGGGTGAATCAGTGTCTAACCGGTTAATGGAATATTTGAAATTATTTATAACTTTGCAACCCAAGTTAATGTACTGGTAAATAAGTAATAATGTAGTAAAGAGAAATAACAGAGACAACATAAATGCACACCATAACACAAGATGTTTTGGTGAGGAAACCCGGTAAGGGAAAAACCTCGGTGGGATTTGTGACCCACAATATTTACTCACTGGCCAATATGAATAAATATTACTTACAATAGGGGCCTGCACATGCAGGAAGGCCAATAGCCTAGAGCTCACTGCTCAATGAAAGAGTCTCACTGACTACAAAATGGATAATTAAATCCAAGATAATGTACTGCTTAAAATAGCATCTACAATGCTTGAGTCAGTACCAGTTTAAGCTCTATCAGAAACCATAACCAAAAACCTTGCCGATGAATGAAATTCACTCTACTCTTCTCTGCTCCTTATTTGTTCATAAGATGATTACATCAAAATGTATATACATTTATTCGTTCTCATATACTGCTTACATTCATTACCTAAAATTACCTTACAAAATGATCTACAAGATCTCATACATATATGAGTCTTTATAATACATCATGTCAACTATGCAAATAATTAATTATATTACAATACAATTCACATAAACAAAACTTTGTCTCATGTTGGCCTGAGTGCCGGTTTTCTTCGTTGCCAGTGTAAGCTGGATGTCACTGAATGAACTTTGTTGTGCCTGTCAATGCTGGTAAATGATGTATGCGTTGTCGGTGAACCTGTAGAATCCTATTACCGGTTGGTTGCCATCAATGAAATACTTCAACCATTCTCATGTGAGTGTAGAATGCCAACAATCCCCCCCTTTGGCATTGATGGCAACACTCATGAGAAAAATTCCAAAAAGTGTTGTCCAAAAATGAAGTCCAAAACTGATCCCAAAAAAAGTGTGCTCCCCCTGAGCAAGTGATTTCTTTTGTCCTTTTTTCTCCATACTACTCCCCCTTTGACATCAATGACAAAGGATGTCAAAAAAAAGTCAAAGGATACAAAATTCTACCTCATAGTCTATAACCAGTTGTGTACAATTTGAAAGATATCTGCCAGAATTAGATTCAGGCTCTGCATGAATTTATTACTGTTAGAAATAATGGTTTCGGTCTGTTGGATCATGCAGATCAGATAATGCATCTTTTGCTCTAGTGATTGTTCTCCTTGAATTTTGCTTTAGATAGCTTAACCCGCTGAGTTATAAGATTGTCCAATCTTGGACCAAGTTTTTTTTCAGCTCTTGGGCCTTCAACCTTATCCTTGCTTTTTCTTGCTCCAGTTTCTTTATCTTTTCCTCAAAAACTACCATTTCTTGATAAAAAAAAACTAAGGTAATTTCCGAAGAACCTATCATATTATCTGCTATATCATCTATCTCCTTTTGTGTTTTCTTCATCTCCTCATCAATGCCTTCAGTCAGGTGGTGAGGCTTGTAAGCTTCTTTATACAAATCCTTATATTCCAAAATTGTTTAATTAAGTACCGGTAATAAGGAATCAATATGCTCAGTACAATCCTTGATAGTTTTCTCAAAAAATTTACCTTTTTCTTTATTCACCATTTCCTTAATAGTTTCTTCATTAACCTTATCTACAATTAGAACATTTGAAGCAATAAATTTGGACAATGCGTCCAATTTACCCAAAGAACCATCAATAGGATCTATCTTACATGTCGGTGCAATCATTTTCAAAATAGGCAATATATCATCAATACCCTTAAATGTTAAGGTGTTGTAATCTGTGATCCTCTTAATTGAATCCAAAAGAACATTTGTTACATTTTTAGGTCTGAAATCTATAGTGGATGTGCTCGGTTCTGCAATAATTTTCTTTTCATCAGACACTAGACCAATTACCTTAACAATTTCTTCCTTGTTTCCATCATTTATTACCTTTTTATTGACAGTTGTTGTTGGTTTCTCACTCTATGTTATTACCTCTGCTTCTGCTGGTTTCTCAGTGTCAGGTTTCTTAGCTTCCACTGATATTTCAATGTTTTGAGAGTCAACAGTGTTAACCGGTGACTCAGAGATCTAAATGTTCGTAGCATCAGCTGTCTTAACCTCTGCAGTCTCTTTATCCATAACAATATTAATATCCTATGTATCTACATTCATGGTAAAAATAATTTCAGAATCTGGATTAGCATCATCATGAGTTATTTCTCCAACCTCCTTATTCGGTTGACTGTCTGTATGTACCGGTGTCTCTGAATTTTTTGGTGGGGTGTCCTGTGTCGATGGAGAAAGGTTATCTTTGATCTTTATAATAGGTACACTACCACTTTTACCTTTACCTTTTTCCCATTGATATACCTTTGTAAAAGACACATCCTTTTTCTGTCTATCCCTTTCTTCTTTCTTTTCTTTTTCAACAAAAAATATGTCCCATTTGTCAGCAGTTTCATTGGCTATTTCTTTCACTCTCCCAGTCATTAGACTAACCTATTGGTGACCACTCACAAAAACTGACCGGTTGTCTTCAGCAATCAGTTTATCAATCTCCTCTCGAGAATTTACAAGGCGAATAACCAACAATGCTTCAACCTTTAACTTTTTATCCAATTCCAACACTGACATTCTTTTAGCCTCTAATCTTATTTATAAGTCATTAGGCAAATCATCTACAACCTCAATCAAAACTTTCTTGTAGATGTCAAGATGCAAAATAATGCTTTCCTCTATTATATCCTTGTCAGAATCCTTGAAAGAATGATAAAATTTGTTCACATTACTAAGATTACCTTCTTGTGTTATTTCATTGATCAAGTCCTCTGGTGTAAAGATATCTGGTGCCTTAGGTTCTTGTTTCTTCTTCAGAGTTAACTTATTCTTGGGCTCTCTTACAACTTGTTGCTTCTTCCTTAATGTTCTTTTCCTTTTAGGAGAAAGAGAAGGTACCGGTGAGGGTTTCCTCTTCTTCCTTTCTTCTCTTTTGAACTCTGATGCCTTACCATTGTCTGTATCAGAAGAAGTGACAACCGGTGAAACATGAGCTACTGGTTATAGTCCTTCTAGTTCACTAGCACCACTTATGTTCATCACATTTTCCTTAACTTCTTTAGCCATTTTGGATGCATCTCTGATAAAATTTTCTCTTCTTTTTCTCTATTTTTGCATCGAAACAACACTCTCAATAGTGTCAACATTGCCAAAAATTTCTTCAGAAGGTTCCCTAGGTGCATCAAGAAGTGTCTTAGCATAAGCCTCAAGAATATTCAGATCAACTTCATATCCCATCTCTATTATCCAAATAGTTATAGGAGTAACAACTTCCATCCATGTTTCATCTCTTTTGATTACAAAACAAATTTGCTTGTCATACTTATCCACAATACTCTGATGTATCCTTTCTCTAGCCTTCATTTTAGTTTGAAATTTTTTGAAGTAGTCTGCTATTATGTTATCACTATTAGCACCAATGTCGGTAATAGCTTCCATGATCTGTCTACCAATAGGGATATCATATGCAAAGTCCTTGTGACTAATGGCGGGTATCTCCTTTGTTAAGTAAAGTATTAAACACACAAGTAGGTTCCTAAAACGGAATGTTCCCTTCTTGTCACCCTTAATCTTTTTCAGGTTATCTATCAGTTCATCCTTAAGCCACTCACAGATGTCAATCCTTGCATTGTTCTTAACCATCTCATATGCACTATGAATACATAAACTAGAAACAAAATTTAATCTATTTGCATGTGTAACTCTGTATCCAAGTACCATGCTCACATATTTCACATTTGCATCATTGATATCATTAACCCTAAGAGATCTATTGTCAAAAGTAGTTTTGGTTAGGTCCATAATACCCTTGTTTGGTATCTTCTTTTTTTTTTCAGGCCTAGTACCAGTTGAGGGTAAACCAGTAACTGTCTTGATTGTCTCCTTAGTGATTTCAAAAACACAATCTAGCCACATAAACTCCCCATGAACTCTCCTCAGTACAAGACAAACTATATCATCTGGAAATTCAGGAATGTTCATAATTTCAACAAATCCTAAATCCTTAACAATCTTATGCTTTGGCTTGACTAAACCTTTTTCATCAGTTATAACATATTTGTACATGTTTTCAAGTCATCAGACCCTAAATTTTCTCTGTTGCAGTGAATATAAATCCTTGGGTCTTCAGCAAAAGCAACTCCCTTCAGAATCTTAGAAAAGGCTCTAATGGAATCATCTTGCTTAGCAATCTCAGGAATGATTTTAAAGACGGGTCTAGGATGCTTAATATTCTCTACCATAGTAGGGTTTGCAATGAATTCAGGTACAGAAGATGAAGATGCCATTGTGAAAGATAAATACCTTTTAACTTCAAATCCTTGAATGCCTAAAAACACCTTGCTGCTTCACCTTTAAAATGTCTTTGCTCAATTCGCGCTCTTCAAATGCTTGGATGCTTGGTGAATCGAAATGAGGGTTTTCTGGTATTTATAACCAAAAATGTTCTCCAACAACCGTATTAAATGCTTGCCAATTAAGCGAAATATTAATATATCTATCGGTAAAGAAGAAATATAACTTCTTACCATAAACCGAGGGTAGAATGCATGATTTTTAGTTTTCTGCCATACCCCCTAAGGATTATTCCTTACTTAGATGAAGAATCTCCTACCAGTGGAGGGTTACTCTGTTCTACTGGTGCAAAGGCAGATTCATCAACTCTCTGATTTCTCTTCTTAATCCATTGTTTTGAAAATTCTTGCTCTATTTCATTTACTTTTTCTTTTCCCTTCTCATTAGATCCTTTATTGTTCATCGGTATAGTCTTGCTTCTACAAAATTTTGTAATATGTCCAATCTTGTTACATGCATAACAAGTTACATTATTCCTCTGAATAGCTTTTCCATATCCTTGACCAGTTTGTGTTCTGCATTGATTAGATAAATGTACAAATATACCACAAACATAGCATTTCACATTCATTCTATAATTTTATGAGTTATGACCAACTTTATTGCATTTGGAACATTGAGCGGTGGGTAAATTTATATTCTGATTATTTCTAAATCTACAGTTATTTGCTCTATGACCAAATTTGTTGCAATTAAAACATTTCCTATTAAATTTATAAGCATTAGGTTGTCTTGCCGATTTGTTGTGATCTTGATTATTTGCAATCCCAGAACTTTCTCCATGTTCAAATCCAAGTCCAATTGTATCTCCATCAGGTTTCTGTCTTTTCAACATGTCATCAAGTCTTTCTGAAATTTTCTTGAATTTGTCTTTGTGTTCAGTTGCAGTGACCAACTCATTTTCCAGAATCCCAGCTTGTCTCGTAAGTTCCTCTTTATCATATTGCATGTGAATCAGATCTATCTTTAGCATATCATTTTCATGACAAAGTCTCATATTTTCATTTGCTCCATCATTAAGTCTCCAAGTCAAGTCTTCTTCATTCTTCTTCCTATCTTTAATATCCTTACATAGCCTCATGGTTAAATCTTGCATTTCATTCCTCATGTTAATGTTCTCTTGTCTCAACTTTTTTACAATATCCATAAGAGTTTCCTTTTCATCATCATGCTTTTGCATTTTCTCATGAAGTTCTTCCCTCTTATTTTGTGTTGTAGCTAGATTCTCCTGAAGTCCTTTAATGAATTCCTGGGCAGTCCTTAGATCATCTTCAAGTTTGATATTCTTCAATTTTTCTGCATCAAAATATTCAAGATCTCCTTCCAACTGTTTTCTCAAACTCTCCATTGCTACGGGTTTCAGAATCTTCCTCAAGTTGTGAGGCTTTTGCAAATAGAGGACCAGGCTCTAATACCAATTGTTAGATGTAATGATAGTCCCAAAGACATTGAGAGGGGGGGTGAATCAATGTCTAACTGGTTAATGGAATATTTGAACTTATTTATAACTTTGCAACCCAAATTAATGTACCGGTAAACAAGTAATAATGCAGTAAAGAGAAATAACAGAGACAACATAAATGCACACCATAACACAAGATGTTTTGGCAAGGAAAATTGATAAGGGAAAAAACTCGGTGGGATTTGTGACCCACAATATTTACTCATTGACCAATATGAATAAATATTACTTACAATAGGGACCTACACTTGTAGGAAGGCCAACATCTTAGAGCTCACTTCTCAATGAAAGAGTCTCACTGACTACAAAATGGATAATTAAATCCAAGATAATGTACTGCTCAAAATAGCATTTGCAATGCTTGATTCAGTACCAGTTTAAGCTCTGTCAAAAACCATAACCTAAAACCTTTCTGATGAATTAAATTCACTCTTCTCTGCTCCTTATTCACTCATAAGATGATTACATCAAAATGCATATACAGTTATTCGTTCTCATATATCGCTTACATTCATTACCTAAAATTACCTTACAAAATGATCTACAAGATCTCATACATATATGTCTTTACAATACATCATGTCGGCTATACAAATAATTAATTATATTACAATACAATTCATATAAACAAAACTTTGTCTCATGTTGGCCTGAGTGTTGATATGCTTCATTGCCAGTGTAAGCTGGATGTCAGTGAATGAACTTTGTTGTGCCTGTTGGTGCCGGTAAATGAAGTCTGCATTGCCCGTGAACCTGTATAATCATGTTACCAGTTGGTTGTCATCAATGACAACATCAACCATTCTCATGTGAGTGTAGAATGCCAACAATCATTATGCGTCATATGGTGTCCTAAGGGGTCATATGGTGTTCTATGACCCCTTAGGACACCATATGGCGTCATTAGGGGTCGTATGGTGTGCTAAGGGGTCATATAGAGTCCTATGACCCCTTAGAACACCATATGACCCCTTAGGTATCGTTAAGTGTCATTTTATGTCGTTAGGGGTCATATGGTGTCCTGTGACCCCTTAGGACATAATATTACCCCTTAGGTGTTGTTAGGGGTCATATTGTGTCCTAATGGGTCATATGGTGTCCTACGACCCCTTAGGACACCATTTGGTGTCGTTAGGGGTTGTATGGTGTGCTAAGGGGTCATACTGTATCCTAAAGGTTCCTAGGACATCATAGAAGCCCTTAGGACACCATATGACCCCTTAGGTATCGTTAGGGGTCATATGGTGTCTCGTGACACCATATGACCCCTTAGGACACCATATCATGTTGTTATGGGTCTTATTATGTTCTAAGGGGTCATATGACCCCTTAGGATACCATATGACTGCATAGGACACCATATGGTGTCGTAAGGGGTAGTCTGGTGTCCTAAGGGGTCATATGGTGTCTTATGACCGCTTAGGACACTATATGATCCCTTAGGTATCGTCAGGGGTCATATTGTGCCCTAATGGGTCATATGGTATTCTATGACCCCTTAGGATACCATATGACCCCTTGGGACACTATATGGTTCTATGGGTCGTATTGTGTCCTAAGGGGTCATATGGTGTCATATGAGCCCTTAGGACACCATATGACCCTTTAGGATGTCACATTGTGTCATTAGGGGTAGTATGGTGTCCTAAGGGGTTATTTGGTGTCTTATGACCTCTTAGGACACCATATGGTGTCATTAGGGGTCTTATTGTGTCTTAAGGGGTCATATGGTGTTTTATGACCCCTTAGGAGACCATATGGTGTCGTTAGGGGTAATATTGTGTCCTAAGGGGTCATATGGTGTTCTATGACCCCTTAGGACACCATATGTACTAAGTTTCAAATAAGGAGAGATATAAGGGTGAAGAGAGATGAAGAGCTAAAGAGAGGGAGAAGAACTAAAGGACAAGGACATAAATACAAATATAGATATTAAGGAGTATGAAGTGATAGGGAGAAAAACTAAAGGACAAGGATGGATAGAAAGAGGTAGACATATCTAGATATTGAAAAGGAGAGAGGAAGATAGAGATACAAAATGAAGATAAAGGGAGAGGGAGATGAATAGATATAGAGAAAGAGAGAGGTAAAGACAAAGATAAATATATAAAGAAATGGAGAAAAATGGATAGAGAGGGGTATAGAGAGTGAGATAAAAAAAAATGAAGAGATAGAGAGATATAAAGGAAGAGAAATATCGATAGATAGAGAGATATAGGTAGTGCAAGAGAGTGAGAAAGAGAGATAGAGATTATAGATAGGGATAGATAGAGAGGGAGAGAGAGAAAGAGGGAGATATAGAGATATATAAAGGCACTATAGAGAAGGATGTGGGGAGAGAACCAAAGATATATAAAGATGGAGTAAATAAAGAGATAAAGGTAGAGAAAGGGAAACATATTTCAAGAGGGCGATAGAGGAAGAGACAGAGAAGTAGATTAATCATGTATAGAAGAAGATAAATAAAGATAGAGGAATATATAGAAAGAGAGATTGATAGGTAAAGTGATGGAGATGTGAAGATGGAAATAGAGATATATATGGATAGAAAGTGATAGAGAGATTAAGACAAATGGAGGGAGAGATGGAGTGAATAAGTGAGATTTAGAGATAATGAGATATAAATATACATGAAAATGGATCTATAGGGATATAGAGATAGAGGGTACAAGATAGGGAGAGAAAGGAGGTGATAGAGACAAGAAATATATAAGTATAGGTAAGATAAGGTAGACTGGGGAGATAAATAGAGAGAAGAGAGATTATTAGAGAGAAATATAGAAATAAGGAGTGACAATGATGGAGTGGGAGAGGGAGAGATAGGCATAGAAAGATGGAGATATATGCAAAGATGCATGTAACTTGGGAATTTATTTATCTAGATGGCATAAGAGAATAAGTGATATAAGTAGAGAAGAAAGAGATAGATAAAATATATTTATATAAGTATAGATAGACAAATGATAGATAAAGGAGGTGATAGGAAAAAAATGAGACTTTGTATGCAAAATTTGTGAGTATTTAAAGTTTTAAAATTGAAGGAATAACTTTAAATGATTATAATTAATTTTTAGTTTATAATATCATAAAAATACCTTATCCATTTGATAGGTCTCTAAATTACCTTTCCAACACCTATAAAAAATCAAAATTTCGATAAGAAACACAAAAGTTATGCCCATTTTACTAAACTATACTTTTTGTGTTGAGAAAAACGGATATCCGATTTGAAAAAGTATGACATCACAATAGTGACATCACAAATCGGTCCGATTTGGTTTGGTATTACCAAACCAAATTCAGATTTTGGCCAACCCAAACAAAAAGTCAAAGCAGATTTTGGCGTGTTTGGAAAGGTTTAAAACACATTTTTTTCTCCATTGCCACTTTTTGGCCCCCCGTGATCTTGCACATACCCTAAATTATATTGTTTTTGGAATTTTTTGATTGGTCGTCCTTATACTATAGTTTTATGTTTAATTTTTATTTATTTGGCTTTCTGCAAATTTGTCGAGTGGAACATTCAACAGTTTTTGGGAATTGGATTTCGATTGGGATTTTGATTTGAGGATTGGATTGAAGCTTTGGATTGTTGAGGAATTTTCTACTTCATATTTTCAACCAATTTTGGATTGTGAATGCAGGTTGGTTTGAATTTCTCCTTTGAATTTTGGTTTTCAGAAAGATTGTATTCTCTACGACTGTGAAATTGTTTATTGATATTTCTTGAAATGTTTTTGGGATATTGGAGTTGAGATTTGTAGAGATTAGTTTGTTTATTGTTAAGGAAATTGATTTTTTTTGGGGGGGGGGGGGGGGGGTGGGAATTGCAATTCAATGTTTTCTAGTTTTCTGCATATTGATTGTCGGAAACATTATTTATGTTTTCTTTGTGAATGTTTGTATATTTCAATCTGGTGTTTTAAAAATATTTTATCTTGGATTTGGAGTTGAACACATTCCTATGTGTTGAATTCCTTGAGTCTTCCTTCTCTCAGAAGCTTGTTTTCGTGATTTGGTCTCTTGTAGTTGTCAGGAGCTCTCTGCAACTCTTAGAGACTGCACATTTGAGAGTGTAGACCCTTCCAAGTGTGTGCAAAGGTTGGAATTGAACCTTTTCATCCTTTTTAAGTGTTTTACACATTGATTTCAGTGTTGTTCTCTCTCTCTCTCTCCTTGTTGTTATGCCTTATATGTGTCAGATTTGGCATTGTGGGAGATTACTTTTCGTAAACAAATTTTTCCAATGAGTCTGTTATTCATGTTTTTGGTTTTCCTCAACAATATTTGAGTTTTCTAGACCCCTTATGACCAGTTTGTATGTTTTTTTTGACACCTGTGCAAGTCTGGGTCAGAACCTTAGCATTATATCCCTGTTTGGGATGATTTTCTGCACTTTTACCAAAAGCACTACAAGATCACTTAGAAGAATTGTAGGAACTACCAAGAGAACTATTTTGGAACCCAGGGGAGCTAGGGTATATTCTCAGGGCACTGGGAGACCTACCCAGAAAAGCTAAAGCCCTAAAACCCCATGTGCAAGCCAATTTACTAAAAACTACTGACATTGTTGACAATATGTTGGATTGGGTTAAGTGTTGTCATTGATGTCAACACTGTATCTCGGTTGGAGACTATCCCGGTTAGTCTTGGTGATCATTTTGGTTTTGGTTGTGATTCTTTCCGGTATGATCAGACCTCTAGAATCAGTTTTGGATGCTTATTATGATGGTTATATGCTTGCTATATTCTGGAGATTTCTTGGTTTGTTTATCACTTTTGGTATTTATAGTTATCATCTTATTATTGGCTTTACTGGCTAGCTTTTTCCTTTACCGATTTCTGGCGTTCCTGGTTAGCTTTACCGATCTGTTGTTTTGGTGACTTGGTCAGTGGATTTTGGGTCCAGCTTATGGAATCAGTTTCTTTCATGATGTTGGTTCTTCTTGATCATATCCCGAGAATTTGATGACTTTACTTTGGATGGTGTGCTTTTATGGTGGTCCTATTTGAATCCTGTTAGACTTTCACTAAGGGTTTCTACCGGCAAATGAAGCATGTTGCATCTTGGTCTAAGTGGCCCCAACAGATATAATTGTTTGGTTACTTGATTTAGGTCCATGCTATGTAATGTAAATCATAATATTGGTTTGGTGGTATCATATGAAGTAATTTTGTATTTATGGGTTTATGGGTTTAGGGTTTGGCCAACCTTGTCAATAAGGTTGATGATCTGTATTTATAGGTGACTTCTTCATGTAATTCAGAAATAGATGAGATCGATGGATGGTTAAGTTTGAATTATTAGAGAAGGATTAAGTGCAAATGAAGACATATCATTCAGGTGAAGGTTAGAAAGGTTTTGTATTGAAAATCACACATCAGCGCTTAACCGGAACTGTATCAGGCATTAGTAGATGCTACTTTCATAGTTAATTGTTTTGTAGATTGTAGTCCGATGATTTTGTAAGTCAGTGATACTTCCCTCTATGATGAGCAGTGCGTGCTAGCCTCTTGGCCTTTCTACATGTTCAGACCCCATTGTAATTATTCACAAAACTACTGCAGAGTGTTCATTTGATTGTGGGTAGGGTTTCCCACCGTGGTTTTTCTCTTTCCGGGTTTTCCATGTCAAAATATTAGTGTTATGTGTATTGTGCTTTCATGTTATATTCTTCATTGGGTTGTGCTATGGTTTAAGGTTTATAATTGAATTGATTGTTGTTATTGTTAGTAAATTGATTCACCCCCCCCCTCTCAGTTTACTTCTGGTATCAGTGCATTCCAACAATTGGTATCAGAGCGAGGTCCTCTCTACAAAAGCTTAACCACTTGAGGAGATCTGATGGCAACTACATCTAATTATCCATTCAATCCTTACTGGAAGGAGAGTCCTAGATTTGATGGTACAAATTACAAGATATGGAAGGAGCGAATGAAGATTCATCTTAGATGTCTTGGAGCTGAAGTTTGGGAGATAGTGGAGAAAGGGTATATACCTCATGATCCTAATTCTGGAACACCATAACCTGTTGATGAACAGAAGAGAGTTGAAAATGATGTAAGAGAAAAAGAAGAATTATTGAGTGCCATATCTGATGAAAAGCTATTAAATGTCATAGAGTTGGAGAATGCTAAGCTAATCTGAACAAAGCTTGAAACTCTTTATGAAGGTGACCAGGGTGTGAAGATTTCTAAACTTGAAGGTTTTTGGGTAAGATATGAAACTTTAAAGATGGAAGAAGATGAGAAGATAAGTTCTTTTATGGATAGAGTCAATGAGATTGTCATGGGTATCAAATGTTTCAACATGGCAGGTTTGTTAGTGAGGATGCGATAGTGTTAAAATCTCTAAGAGTTCTACCTCCGACTTACAAGATGAAGGCTACTACTATCAATGAACTCTGGAAAATGTCAAGTACCCTGTGACCAGAGATATACTACTTGGGAAATTGACTGCTTTTGAACTTGAAGAACTTGGAGATCAGAGTGTTGCTAAAACTGAGACTGCATTTAGAGCATCTACATCCAATAAATAGAAGATAGATTGGAAAGAGATGTATGCTAAGGATATGGAGGAAATTGAGAAAGAAGAAAGAGAGCTTGTAGAGATGGAAGCCCTAATTGCTAGAAGAATTCCTAAGGGACCAATTGGAAGTAAGTATGAAGGAAAAGTCCCTTTTAAATGTTTTTCATGCAATAAGATTGGTCAATTTGCATCTAGATGTCCTGAGAGAGCTGCTAGGAATCATGAAAGATTTATGAGGAATTATAAGCCTAATCCTGAATATCAGAGCAGACCTAGATTCAGAAGGAATAAAGATAAATAATGTTATTATGTTGGTGATGATGATGGTATTTCTTATAATGATGATGATGATGAACCTGTGAGTGGATCCGGTAATGGTGCTTCATCCGACAAAGATTGGGTCTTTATTGCTATCAAGAATGATTCTCCAGAATCTATCATTAAACCATCACATAATGAGGAAAAGGCCTTGGCTGCTAAAATTGAAGAAAAAGATAAATGGGTTATAGATAGTGGTTGCTTACATCACATGACTGGTGACAAAATAAATTTCTTATCACTACAAGAATTTGATGGCAGATTGGTCAGATTTGGAGACAATAAGGCATGTAGGATCAAAGGCAAATGAATAATATCATTGGATGCTAACACTAATACTGATAATGTTTATTATGTTGAAGGCTTAAAGCATAATCTTTTAAGTGTAGGCCAGATAGTGGATAGAGGATTTCATTTGCAATTCAAGGATGGAAAATGCAAGATCATTAATAAATCTAGATTGGAGATTGCTTCCAGAACTCAGACTAATGGTAATATCTTTCATTTGAACTCTGGTGAGAAGAATTACTTGATTGCTCAGATTGATGAAAGTTGGTTATGGTATAAGAGGATGTGTCATGTTAATTTTGATTGCATAGTAAAGATCAGTTCAATACCGGTTGTCAGAGATTTTCCCAAGATTGTTAAACCTCATATTCCAATATGTAGAGAATGTCAAATGGGTAAGCAACTTAGAACTTATTTAAGAAGTTTTCATGATAAATCTAATGAAATTCTTGATCTTATTCTTACTGATTTGTGTGGACCGACAAGGACTAAAATTTTTCAAGGTGATAAATATTTTATGTTACTTATTGATGACTATTCTAGAATGATGTGGGTGGAATTTTTGAAAGAGAATTTTGAAGCTTTTGAGAAATTCAAAATCTTTAAGGCTATGGTTGAGACTAAGACAGGACTAAAGATAAAGTGCTTAAGATCAAATCATAGCAGTGACTTTACATCTGGTGAGCTCAACAACTTTTATGAAAGGAATGGTATTAGGAGACAACTTTCTGCACCTAGAACCCCACAATAGAACATATTGGTGGAAAGAAAGAACATAACAATTTTGGATGTTGCAAGGACTATGATGACTGAGGATAAATTACTTGATATCTATTATAGAGAGGTTGTTAATACCATTGTATACACTTTCAACGGAGTACACATTAAAGGCGATATCGGTAAGACTCCTTATGAACTATGGTTTGGTCATACTCCTACTGTCAGATATTTCAGAATTTTTTGATGTAAATGTTACATTAGAAGAGATGATGCATTAGGAAAGTTTGATCCTAAAAGTGATGAAGGAATATTTTTGGGTTATTCTACTAAGAGAAAAGCATATAGATGTTATAACAAAAGCTTGAATAGGATATTGGAAAGCATAAATGTCAAGGTGGATGAGCATGGTAGTAATCAGATCAGAGCATATGATTATGAGTCGAAAGATGATTTTATCAGACCTAAACTGATAATGCAAGAATTAGTTCAGAACAGTGAACCAGTGACATCGATAGCATCAAAAAATTCAATAGTGATAGAGGAACAACAAAATGAGTCAGCAAATCAAGAAAATTCAAAGACTCCCAGGTATGTAAAGCTAAATCATTCTGAAGATCAGATGATTGGTGATAAAAGGAAAGGTGGGATGACTAGGAGAAGGTTAGTTGTTGAAGAGGTATGTTTAATTTCTCAAATTGAACCAGAATCTTTCATTGAAGCAAGTAAGGATGATAATTGGTTAAAAGCAATGGAAGAGGAATTAGATCATATTGAAAAGAATAAGACATGGGAACTTGTACCTAGACCTAAAGACAAGAACATTATTGGAACTAAATGGGTTTTCAAGAACAAATTGAATGAGTAAGTTCAAGTGGTGAGGAACAAGGCTAGATTGGTTTACAAAGGTTATTCATGGGAACAAGGAATTTATTATGGGGAAACTTATGCCTCGATTGCTAGAATTGAGGTGGTAAGACTTTTTCTTGCTTATGTTGCACACAAGAACTACAAAGTATATCAGATGGATGTCAAATGTGTTTTTATGACTGGAGATCTTGAAGAGGAAGTTTACATTGAACAACATGATGGATTTTCTTTATCAGAAGACAAGGACATGGTTTGCAGATTGAAGAAAGCTTTATATGGACTAAAACAGGCCCCTAAAGCATGGTATGCTAGATTGGATAAGTATCTTTTAAATCTTGGTTTCAGTAAAGGTAACGTTGATAGAAACTTATATTACAAGATTGAGTATGATGACATATTGATTATTGAAGTCTTTGTGGATGATATCATTTTCATAGGAGAAGAAGGTTTATGCATGAAATTTGCCAATGATATGAAGAATGAATTTGAAATGTCTATGATTGGTGAGATGAAATTTTTCTTAGGTTTGTAGATTACTCAGACTGATAAAGGTATTTTCATTTGTCAAACTAAGTATGTGAAGGAATTACTTAAGAAATTTGACTTGAGAATTCTAAACTAGTTGGTACTCCTATGATAACCAATTGCAAATTGTCAAAGGACAATGAATCACCTAAGGTGAACCCGAGCAGATTCAAATCAATGATTGGTGGTTTGTTGTACGTAACTCAGACAAGACCTGATATAATGAATGTTGTTTGTATTGATTCTAGATTTTAGTCAGATCCTACAAAAACTAATGATATTGTTGTCAAGAGGATATTCAGATATTTGGCAGGTACAACAGACTTTGGGTTATGGTATCCAAAGAATGATGACTTCACATTATGTTCATATACAGATTTTGATTGGGTAAAAGATGTGGATGACCAAAAGAGAACTATTGGCGGTGCATTCTTTCTTGGGAAGAAGTTGGTTTCATGGCTTAGTAAGAAATAATCATGCACTTCATTGTCTATAGCTTAAGCATAACATGTTGCAGCTACTACCAACTGTACTCAGATTTTATGGATGAAACATATTTTAAAGGATATAAGAGTAATTTATGATGAGTCGGTTGTTATTCATTATGATAATACTATTTCTATTGATATGTCAAAGAATTCAGTATTTTATTCCAAATCAAAACACATTTTTATAAGGTATAATTTTTTTAAGGAAAAGGTTGAAGCAAAGGAATTCAGATTGGTTTATGTGCCTACTAAGGAACAGATTGCAGATATTCTAATGAATCCATTACCTAAAGAAAATTTTGAATATCTCAAAGATGAATTGGGGGTTACCAACCCTCTGGAAGAGACTTGGTGATGCAGAGATGCATCAATCCAGTGAGCTTATTAGACATATTTTTCTGATCTGGGTTGATGAAGATGGTGCTACTACTCAGGGGGAGTAGTCATCTGTTTGGTTTAGTATTATTGGTTTAGTATCCATACTTTGTCATTGATGTCAAAAGGGGAGAAGGTATTCATGTGTAAAATGCTATACCATTTGATGGTTTTGGAGTTTGTTGGCATTCCTTGGCTATTGGATGTTTTTCACATTCAATGTTGTCATCAATGTCAAAGGGGGAGATTGTTGGAAATATGTTGGATTGGGTTAAGTGTTGTAATTGATGTCAACATTGTATTCCAGTTCGAGACTATCTCAGTTAGATCTATCCCAGTTAGTCTTGGTGATCATTTTGGTTTTGGTTGTGATTCTGATCCGGTATAATCAGACCTCTAGAATCGGTTCTGGATTCTTATTCTGATGGTTATATGCTTTCTATATTTTGGAGATTTCTTGATTTGGTTATCACTTTTGGTATTTCCAATTATCGGCTTGTTCTTGGCTTTACTGGCTAGCTTTTGCCTTTACCAGCTTCTGACATTCCCAATTAGCTTTACTTGTATGTTGTTTTGGTGACTTGGTCAGTGGATTTTGGGTCTCGCTTATGGAATCGGTTGCTTTCATGTTGTTGGTTCTTCTTGATCATATCTCAAGCATTTGGTGACTTTTCTTTGGATAATGTCCTTTTATGGTGGTCCTATTTGGATCCGGTTAGACTTTCACTGAGGGTTTCTACCGATAAATGAAGCATGTTGGATCTGTTAGGATAACTGGTGGAAAAATGAGAGGGAGTGGTGAATCAGTTGTCAATAGATTATAAAACTTTAAGCACACAAAACCTTTTACCTGAATGCATAAACAAAATACCAGAATAGTAGATATAACAATTAAGAACAAACATAAATGACAGAACAATTACCAACCATCCATAACACATAACACTGAGATTTGTATGTGGAAAACCCAGTAAGATGAAAAACCATGATGGGAAGCCTACCAACAGTCAGATATTACATCTACAATAAGTGTGTGACTACAATAAGAGGGGTCTGCACATGCAGGAAGGCCAATAGCCTAGAGCGCACTGCTCATCACAAAATGAGCCTCACTGAATACAAAGAAATCCAGACTACAATCTGGAAAGATGAATGAACTACAAGACTAGCATCTCCTATGCCTGAGTACAGTTTCAGTTAAGCTCAATATCAGAGGTCTTAAAATTCTTACACAAACCCAATTCGATCACCTATGATCGACCAAAACCTCTACATATGATTACAACTTTATTTGCACATAGATAATTCTATAACCCGTACCATGCCACAATCTACAAAGAGATCTTACATCATATTTATACCAACCCAAGACCTAGACAATTAGGTCGAACACCTAAAATATAATATAATAGATCCATTACATAATCCCACAAACTAATGATAAACCAAGTCGGCCTAAGACCAAAACAACATAAACCAAACAATAAATCCAACCGGTGACGCATCGGGAGAATCAACCAACACATTACATAAATCGGCCCATAACCTAGCAGAATAACACCAGACCTAAAATAGGTTTCCATAAGCCAAATGAAGCACCATGAACAACTAGAACATGAACAAGATAATCATTAGCATCCTGATAACCTTCTAGAAGCTGCACCAACACGACTTATCGGATTCATCAAAAGATCTTCATCAAAGCATTGCCGGTAAAACCCTTACCAGTAACCAAAAGGCTTACTAGAACATATGATAGCATCTGGATCATCAAATCCTAAACCAACTGAATGTGATATGTATCAAGAACACATGAATAACCAATCCAAACCAATTCCAACAACCGAACCAAACTGGAGGCAAATTTCCAGATCAATATAAAAAAAAAACCACTCCACCAGAAGTTAGTAGACAACAAAACAGCTAGTGTTGACATCAATGACAAACATCAATGCAACACATAATCAATTCCTCCAAGTTGTCAACAATATTCCCCTTTGGCATTGATGGCAACACTAGATGTAAAAAACATCCAAGTGCAAAGAAGTTCCAAACAAGTCTCCCCCAAAGGAAGACATCCAACAATCTCCCCAAAATGGTATGATAATGAAAATCTAAACCAGCATACCAAACTCCCCCTGTGAATGATATCCTTGTCAAGATCTATTTTTCACATAAATATCTCTCCTCCTTTGACATCAATGCCAAAAATTTGACATAAATATCAAAGAAAAATCATAAATCCTCTAAACCACACAACTGACTACTCCCCTTGAGTAGTAGCACCAACACATCAATCCGGAATGAATGATAGTTCTGATAATGCATGTCAGACTAATGTCAATCAACATCACTCAAGTCTCTACCAGACCAAAGGGGCGAAAACACCCAATCTGTCTCTGAAGTACTCAAATGATTCCTTAGGCAAAGATTTAGTGAAGATATATGCAATCTTCTCTTTAGTGTTCACATAAACTAATCTGACTTCATTTTCTTCCACGTTCTCCTTTAGAAAATTATACTTGATAGAAATGTAATTAGTCTTATAATGAAATACCAGATTCTTTGATATGTCAATAGCGGCAGAGTTATCATAGTGGATAACTACCGGTTCATTAAAATCTACCCTTATATCCTTCAACATTTGCTTCATCCATAGAACTTGTGTATACTTAGTAGCAACAACAACATACTCAGCTTCAGTAGTAGATAAAGAAGTACATGACTGTTTCTTGTTGATCCATGAAACAAGTTTATTTCCAAGAATAAAAGCTCCACTAGATGTGCTCTTCTGGTCATCAACATCTCCATCCCAGTCAGCATCTGTATATGCACATAGTGTAAAGTCTTCATGTTTAAGATACCACAAACCATACTCAGTTGTTCCTTGCAAATACATGAAAATCCTTTTCACCACACTCTCATGATTCTCTCTAGGATCACTTTGATATCTTGATACAATACAAACTACATTCATTATATCTGGTCTAGTCTAAGTCAGATATAACAAACCACCAATCATAGATTTATACCTTGTAGGATTTATTGGAGTTGATGCATCATTCTTTGTCAATTTCTCACTTGTAACCATAGGAGTACCAACCAGTTTGTAATTTTTCATACCAAATTTCTTCAACAACTCTCTAGTATACTTAGTTTGACAAATGAAAATACCTTTATCATTCTGATTAATCTACAAACCTAAGAATAATTGCATCTCCCCAATCATAGACATCTCAAATTCATTCTTCATATTATCAGAGAATTCCATACATAACTTATCTTCACCTCCAAAAATGATATCATCAACAAAGACTTCAACAATCAATATGTCATCATTAGTGATCTTGTAATATAAGTTACTGTCAACATTACCTTTAGTGAAACCAAGATTTAAAAGATATTTGTCCAATCTAGCACACCAAGATCTAGGGGCTTGTTTCAATCCATATAAAGCTTTACTTAACCTAAAAACCATGCTTTTGTCATCTAAAAGTAAAAATCCTTTAAGTTGCTCAATGTAAACTTCCTCTTCAAGATCTCCATTAAAAAATTCACACTTAACATCCATCTGATAAACCTTGTATTTTGTATGGGCAACATAAGCAAGAAATAATCTCATAGCTTCAATCCTAGCTACCGAAGCAAAAGTCTCATCATAATCAATTCCTTCCTTCTAAGAATATCCTTTACATAACAATCTAGCCTTATTCCTCACAACTTGTCCATCGTCATTCAATTTATTCCTAAACACCCACTTAGTTCCAATAATATTCTTATTTTTAGGTTGGGGAACTAAAGTCCATGAGTTGTTCTTTCTATTTGATCTAATTCCTCTTCCATATCTCTCATCCAACATTCATCTTTACAAGCTTCAATAAATGATGTTAGTTCAACTTGAGAAATTAAACATACCTCATCAGCTGACAACCTTCTTCTTATCATTACTCTTTTTTTCTTGTCTCCAATGATCTGATCTTCAGAATGGTTTAACCTTACATACCTAGGAGTCTTCTAACTTTCTGTTTCTTTGCTCTGATCTTCAGTTACTGTTGAATTTTTTGACATTGTCGGGGTAACTGGTTCAACATTCTATTCCGGTATAGGTGCTACCGGTTCAGTTATGATCATCTCCACTTTCAATTCTCTCGCATAAGTTCTGATTTGACCTTTGTACCGCTCATCCACCTTGACATTAGCACTCTCCATAATTCTCTACAACCTTTTGTTATAACATCTATATGTTTTTCTTTCATTAGAATAACCAAGAAATATCCCTTCATCACATCTAGGATCAAACTTTCCAATGGAATCATCTCTTTTGATATAGCATTTACTACCAAAGATTCTGAAATACTTAACTATAGGTGTATGACCAAACCATAACTCATAAGGTATCTTACCAATATCTCCTTTGATATGAGCTTTGTTGAATGTGTATACCACTGTGCTCATAACTTCTCTCCAATAGATATGAGGAAGATTAGCTTCCATCATCATAGTTCTAGGTGCATCCAAGATAGTTATGTCCTTTCTTTCCACAACACCATTCTACTGAGGTATCCAGGGTGCAGACAACTATCTCCTTATCCCATGCTTCTCACAATAACTGTTAAATTCACTGGATGTGAATTCACCGCCCTAATCTGACCTTAAGCATCAATCTTCAACCATGTATTTGTCTCAACTTTAGCTTTAAATATCTTAAACTTTTTAAAAGCTTCAGATTTCTCCCTTAGAAAAGTAACCCACATCATTCTAGAATAGTCATCAATGATTAGCATAAAATATCTATCACCTTGCAAACTCTTTATTCTAGCAGGACCACACAAATTAGTATGAATAAGATCAAGAACATCATTAGATTTGTCTTGTATACTCTTAAAAGAAGTTCTGACTTGTTTTCCCACTTGACATTCCTTACATACTGAATTATAGGACTTCACAATCTTAGGTATATCTCTAACAGCCTTAGTTGAACTGATCTTTACAATGCAATCAAAATTCACATGACACAACCTCTTTTTCCATAGACAACTCTCATCAACTTGTGCAATCAAACATGTCCTCTCACTGGAGTTCAAATGAAAGATGTTACCTTTAGTCTGTGTACCAGTTACAATCTCCAAACCAGATATGTAAATGATCTTGCATTTTCCATCCTTGAACTGTAACTGAAATCACTTATCCACCAACTTTCCTACACTCAAAAGATTATTCCTTAAACCTTCAACATAATAAACATTATCAATGTTATGCTTACCATCCAATGATATAATTCCTCTTCCTCTGATCATGCATGATTTGTCATCTATAAATCTAACCAGACCACCATCAAATTCTCGCAAAGATAGAAACTTCCTTTTATCTCCAATCATATGATGTGAACATCCACTGTCTATCACTCATTCATCCTTGTCTTCAATTTTAGCAGCAAGGGCCTTTTCCTCATTTTGAATAATATGTACCGAAGCATCTTCCTTGGTAGCCAAAAATACCCATTCCTTTCCACTGTCAGATCCACTAGTTGAATTTTGTGTCGATTCATCATCAGAATCAATCACACCTTCATCATCCGCATAGTAGCATGATTTGTCTTTGTTCCTCCTATACTTATGCTTGTTCCGATAATCATGGTTAGGCCTAAAATATCTTCTAGCTTTCTCTTCAAATATTGAATTCCTTTCAGGACATCTAGATGCAAAATTACCTATCTTATTACATACAAAACATTTAAAGGGTGATTTCCCTTCATACTTACTTCCTGTAAAACCTTTAGGTACTCTTCTAGCAAATAGGGTTTCAAGTTTCTCAAACTCATCATCTTCTTTTCTCATTTCCTCCAGCTCCTTCACATATAAAGCTTTCCAATCACTCTTGTCAGATGATGATGCAGATGTATGAAAAGCAGATTTAGTCTTTGTAGCTCCTTGATGACAAAATTCTTCGAGCTCAAAAGCAGACAATTTTCCAATCAAAGTATCCATGTTAACAAAAGTGTTAGCCATTGTTCTCAACTCATTAATTGCAGTAGCCTTCATCTTGTAAGTCGGTGGCAAAACTCTTAGTACTTTAGAAACAATCTTATCTTCACTTAGAGATCCACCACAACATTGAATTCCCATAACAATTTCATTAACTCTTTCCATAAAAGCTATAATCCTTTCATCTTCTTCCATCTTCAGATTCTCATACCTTACCCGGTAACAATCAAGTTTAGCAATTTTAACAATAGGTCACCTTCATTCAGAGCCTCCAACTTATCCCATATAGCCTTCACATATGATTGGTTAGTTAATCCCATAATTTGTTGATCAAAAAGTGCACTCAAGAGTGCTTATCTAGCTCTATAGTCATTTTCAATGTCCTTATCCAAGTTTGTCGAAGAAGGATTGCCAGATGTCAGATTATGAGGTGTATATCCTTTCTTCATGATCTCCCAAATCTCTTTCCCATTACTATTAGTTGACATAGTATCTTCCTCAAGTGGTTAAGCTTCTGCAAAGAGGACCAAGCTCTATTACCAATTATTAGGATAACCGATGGACAACTGAGAGGGGGGGCTGAATCAGTTGTCAACAGATTATAAAACTTTAAGCATACAAAACCTTTTACTAGAATGCATAAACCAAATACCGAAATAGCAGATATAACAATTAAGCACAAACATAAATCACAAAACAATTACCAACCATCCATAACACATAACACTGAGATTTGTATGTGGAAAACCCAGTAAAGGGAAAAACCATTGTGGGAAGCCTACCCACAGTCAGAGAATACTTTTTGCAGTAATTATGTGATTGCAATAAGAGGGGCCTACACATGCAGGAAGGCCAACATCCTAGAGCGCACTGCTCATCACAAAAGGAGTCTCACTGACTAAAAATAAATCCAAACTACAATCTGGAAAGATGAATGAACTACAAGAGTAACATCTCCTATGCCTAAGTACAGTTCTGGTTAAGCTCAATATCAGAGGTCTTAAACATTTTACACAAACCCAATTCTATCACCTATGATCAAACAAAACCCCTGCATATGATTACAACTTTATTGCACACAGATAATCCCATAACCCATACCATGCCATGATCTACAAAGAGATCTTACATCATATTTATACCAACTCGAGACCTAAACAATTAGGTCAGCCACCTAAAAGATAATACAATAGATCTGTTACATAGTCCTGCAAACCAATGATAAACCAAGTTGACCTAAGATCGAAACAACATAAACCAAATAATAAATCCAACCGGTGATGCATCGGGAGAATCAACCAACACGTTACATAAACCAGTCAATAACCTAGCAAAATAACACCAGACCCAAAATTGGTCGCCATAAGCCAAATGAAACACCACGAACAACTGGAACACGAACAAGATAACCATCAACATCCTGATAACCTTCTAGAAGCTGCACCAACACCACTTATCAGATTCATCAAAATATCTTCATCAAAGCACTTCTGGTAAAACCCTTACCGGTAACCAAAAGGCTTACTAGAACATATGATAGCATCCAGATCATCAAATGTTGAGCCAACTGAATGTGATATGGATCAGGAAGACATGAATAACCAATCCAAACCAATTCCAACAGCCAAACCAAACCGGAGACAAATATCCAAATCAACATCAAAAACCAACCACTCTACCAGAAGTCGGTAGACAATAAAATAGCTAGTGTTGACATCAATGACAAACATTGATGCAACACATAATCAATTCCTCCAAATTGCCAATAGGATCTTGGTTTTAGTGGAATCCCCAACAGATATAATTGTTTGGTTACTTGATTTAGGTCCATGCTATGTAATGTAAATCATAATGTTGGTTTGGTGGTATCATATGATGTAATATTGTATTTAGCGGTTTATGGGTTTAGGGTTTAGCCAACCTTATCAATAAGGTTCATGATCTATATTTATAGGTGACTTGTTCATGTAATTCAAACATATATGAGATCAATGGATAGTTAAGTCTACATTATCAGAGAAGGATTAAGTGCAAATATAGTCATATCATTCAGGTTAAGGTTGGAAAGGTTTTGTATGGCAAAGCAGACATCAGTGCTTCACTGGAACTATATCAGGCATTAGTAGATGTTACTTTCATTGTTCATTTTTTTTCAGATCGTAGTCTGATGATTTTGTAAGTTAGTGAGACTTCCCTTTGTGATGATCAGTGTGCTCTAGGTTGTTGACCTTTCTGCATGTGCAGACCCCATTGCAATTATTCACAATACTACTGCAGAGTATTCATCTTATTGTGGGTAGGGTTTCCCACCGTGTTTTTTCCCTTTTTGGGTTTTCCACATCAAAATATTGGTGTTATGTGTATTGTTCTTTCATGTTATATTCTTCATTAGTTTGTGCTCCCATTTAAGGCTTATAATTGAATTGATTATTATTATTGTTAGTAAACTGATTCACCCCCCTCTCAGTTTACTGCCGGTATCAGTGCATTCCAATAGACATATGACCCCAAAACACTCCAATAGACATATGACCCCAAAACACTACAAAATGGTCCAAAAATGCCATGGTGCATACCAAAAATGCTACCATACATACCAAGAGTGCTAATCTACAAACCAAAAGCACTGGATTGATCCGAGGGTCCTAAAAAGTCAATTTGAGCCCTGTTTGGTGTCTTTTGGGGTTTGTGTTTTCTCCAGAGGCATGTGTAGACTGTTTTGACATTCTCGGAGTTGAATTGATGTGTTTTGATCCCTCATGATGTTTCTTGTTCTCTGTTAAGAGGATTCATGCCTTAAAGTTGAGGTGTTCAAATGCGAGATGTGGCTCCAGTGAGAGGGAGAGACCCTCGTTGTTGATGGATTGATTGTATGACTCCAATAGGATGTGTTATGCCTCATAGTAGAGGAATTGATGTATTTTTTCTATCTTTTTTAGATTGCATTCATGATTGGCTCTTCCTTTTTGTTTTTTTGGTGAAGGCTTCCTTGTATGTGTATGATTTATGTGCTCTTCTATGATCAAATTATTATAAGTTGTTATGATTGTTTCTATATCACTTGTAAGCCTTCATTATGTTGTACTATGTTCTTTGGATGTATATTATACCCTATGGTTATGGTCCATGGTTGGGGGAGTGGGCTCTTTCATGTATAGGACCAGGGTCGTGAGCAATAGATCGCTTGTATAGGGTCTAGACTAGTTGGAAGCACATGAAGAGTTTTCTATTTGTGATTTCAAGTGATAACATTAATAATAATTGATTAGTAGGTTTTGGTAATTAGGAATTCACCTAATCAAGATAATGAAATTGAGGATTATCATCTTGTGCCCTAATGATGTTCAGGGAGGTGGTTTTGGTATCTTGTATTGGGAAGATCGTTGAATCAGTGTACCATTCTCTCTTGATTGGCTCCAAGATTGAGACAGATTCCACATGAGGAAAGCATGTGATGTGTAAGGACGTAAAACGTTATAAATTCAATAATAAAATACTCTTTATTCTTAAATAAACTCATAATTCCTTTAATAAGTCTATTTACTTCAACTTTTCCATCCTTAGCTCTAAATGATCATTCCAATGATATCATAATAAACATGATATTTCTATAAAGAGGTAAATATTCTTTATTCAATAAGAAAATATAAATTGTATTTCTACAAATAGTTGTTCATTGTATTTAATTCATTCTATGCATCATTCAAATCTACATACAATACTTAGGCCTTGCAAATGCCTTAAGTTCAAATAACAAGAATAATACAAAGTAAAGGATGAGATGCATCCATTGATCTTCAATGCAAAGCTATCTTCAATTCAATCCTTAGAATGAAGACAAGGATAAGATTCAAGTGCTTTTTCCTCCCAACCTTTAAGTATACACTTCCCCAGAATTCTTAATTAATTTAGAATACCCGACCCTGCACGAATTACTTAGCAAAAGGAATTCGCTAAACAAGATGGAATCTGGTGCATGCCTAGAATGATACATGCATTTTAAATTTTCTCATTCCATTAAGAAACAAGCAAGATCAATCAAGGATATGGTAGAGTGTAAATAAATCCATCTATTTCAATGGTCAATAAGTTACTCGGCTGAGTATAATGCCATGCATAAAAATAAAATATAGTTTGGAAAAGAAAACTATTCTCTCTACAATTCCACATTCGGCACCCATCTCAGAAGGTAACTTTCCCACAAACACAAACATATCTAGCTTTCCTATTGTTCATATGATATCAAAAATGAATATAAAAGAAGACAATCTTTCACTTTTCAGCTCTAGCTTCCTATTTCTCGCATGATAATATAATATAATATAAAAGAAGATAATCTTTCGTTTTTCAAATTTTACAAAAAAATTTGAAAAACAAATTTAAAGAAAGAAGGCGTAACACATGACTGCATATTTAGCATATAAACAGAAATAAAATTCAGAAATAGAAGTTATGAGTACACATTCTTTTATCTATTTCTCATAAAATCTAAATAGCATAATCTTACATTAACTTGTATTCCATTTTCTATGGTTTTCAAATTTACAAGTTCACAATGCATAAGTTATCTATCTTTATACATGTTTTTGATTATTTAATTCTAAGATTTACACTATAAATGACACATATTTGGGTGGCTGCAAGAAGTTGAGTCCCACTTTTGGGCAAAAAGTGGAAGTGTTTTCTTTGTTTTTCAATTTTTTTGTCGATTGATGTCAAAATATGATGCACTTAGAGATTGAATCTCAAAAAATTTCAATAATAGAAAATGTAGTGCTCAGAGTCTACTTTTCAAATATGTAATTTATTTTAATACCCACATGCTAGAAATCCATTTTTAGTAAGCATGTTTAAAAACAAGTATTTCAAAATGCTTGTTTCAGGACCATACCACACATGTGTACGACCACCCTTTTTTGATGCAAATAAATGAATTTTTGCAAATCCTTCTGGGAAATGATACCTAAGACACCAAATATTGATGAGAATATTTTTGCTTTTTTTTTAATTGAATTTTTTTTTTTTATTAATTTTTAATTGACAATAAAGTATATTTTCAAAACATCGGGTGTACGACCACCATAATTTGATGAAAATTTCATATTTTTCAATTTTTTTTTAATATTCAAAAGAATTATATGTGATTGATGCCATATAATTTATTTATTTTAAATCCTAAAAATAGAAAAGTTATTAAAGTTTTAGTGAACCTTGGTATTTTAGGTTTAGGTTCCACTTTTGATTAATAAATAATACAAAAATAGTAAAAGTAATCTTATCACTATGAAATCTACATTTCTGAAATCAGGACGCTGAAAATTCTAATGGGTTTTCGTTTCATCAAAAAATTCAATTAGAAAGGCCCTCAAAAAATTAGGCCATGGTAGAAATCTAATGGCGTTTTACCTTAGTCATTTTTTTGGAGGTTCAAGCATAGGCTTTGTCCCACCAAACCTATCCCAAAGCAAAAAATAAAGATACGGGTTGTTTCCCGCCCCTAATTTTAACAAACGGGTGCTTGTTTTTAAAATTCAAAAAATGGGCGTCGTTTCTTTTTGTACCGTTGAAAGAGAAATGGGCACTCGTTTCATTCAATAACGGGCGCCCGTTTCTGAAAAGATCCGTTGGGCCAGAATCTGGCCCACAAGCACAAATCCCAATGATTGAATGATTTTTCAATCATTGTCTGACAAGTACGATCTGCAAAGAGAATGTTTTGATTAATCGTTCTCTTTGTTTGTCTTATTGTCGTTTGGTAAGGAAATCGATTCGAATTCAAATTTTGGTGTAGCCATGGGATCAAATCAATGCAGGAAGAGGCAAAGGAAGGTTCTGACAACTGAGGAGATTGCAGCAAATAGGGAGAAGGAGGCAATGCATCAATGAGAGAGAAGATCAAGAATGAGAGAAGGAGCTTCAAGTTCTACAATCGTTTTAGAAGAGGAGAACATCAATGAGACCTTAAATGCTGATGAAGGAAACACAATAGAACCATTTAATTCAGATGCATTTTCTAATCCATTATTGGATACGTGTATGTCTTCACAGCCCTATATTTTTTCTCATGAAGAAATTGGTGATTTAGTAGAAGCAGGTTACTTATTAAATGAAATTCTAATTGAAAATCAAACCCCAAATGAAATTAGAACTCAAGTTGAAACTGAAATTAAAAACCAAATTGAAACCCCAAATGAAACTAGATCTCAACTTGAAACTGAAATTGAAACCAAATTTGAAACTCCAAATGAAATTGAAAATCCACCTGCAACTAAAACCAATAATGTGTATGTAGACATGGAAACACCAATTGAAAATGAAACATGTTTGAATGATAATCATCTTCTTGAAAATTTTGAAATTAAAAGTGATGTACTAGACAACCTTCTTGGCTTGGTTTCATGGAGACAAATTAGGACACATGCAAATAGATTGTTTAGACATTTTTTTTATAATAAGAAATTTGGGTTTCAATGTCAATTAATGGTACAACTAATTAAAATGACTAAAATGCGAAAAGTGATGAAGAAGTTAGGCTTTTATATCAAACCCAAGAAGAAGGACGAGTCTTTAAAACATGTTGTATCGACTGTTGCTAGCACCTTTGATACAATTGGAAAGAAAAGTCATTCTAAAGATAAAAATGTGGCACAACGGGCAATAACAACAGCTTTAGTAAGCCAAACAACTTCTAATAAAATAATGATGAGTAACATAAGTGGATATCTTAATATTCATCGCAAAACTTTGTCAAGAGCTGTAAAAAGAAGAGTTAATTTTGAAATTGATCTGGCAAACAAATTGTGGACTTTTAGTGGTAGACTACCAAGGTCTGATATGAAACTTACTGGTGGAGTCAAAAATTTGATCGAAAAATTATGGCACGATAATACAAGCGTATCACCTAATGTTAGAGATGTTCTTAAATTAAGAGTTGGGTCAAAAATTCATGATCCACATCCAAAACACCTATTGGACATGACTCAAACTGAATTGTATAAAAAAAAATTGGATGATAAGGTGTTGACTATTAGCATTTGTCAAAGGTCTTTTGAAAAGTGTAAACCTTGGTATGTTCGAATTAACAAGGAAAGAGTCACATGTTGTTGCAAAAATCGTGTTCAATTTCGCTACCATTATGATCTATTTCGATATATACGTGTTACCATGCATAGTAATGGAATGTTCAAAGAATGTGGTATAAATATACCACCTGAAACTATAAAGGAGTTTATTTCAAGTTTGTTTTGCAACCCACTAAATGAACAAAATTTTATTTTCAATGCATGTGTTTCTGGTGTATGTGATATATGTGGCAATCTTGCATTGTTGGATGAATGTTTGCATGAAAATCTTTCAAATGATTTTGGACAACAATTAGTTGATGTTAAAAGATTTAAAACTGTTGAGTATCCACTGAAGGATGGAAAGGTTGGAAAATGATGCGATCTAATCACTGAAAAAGTTAGTGTTCATGCATTTATGAATGAATTCAAGAGTAACATCGTACCTAAATATGTTAAACACACTCAAAATGCTAGATGGCTCTCAATGGTCAGTTTTGAATATGTAACGATACATTTCCTATTGGTAGTATACTTTTGGTTGTTGACTTTGTAGAGAACTACATGCTTGCACCACAAGATGAGGTCCAATCACAATACTACAATTCAGTGCAAGTATCGATTTTTGTCCATATTGTCTATAGGCATGCACTAGATAGTATAGAAGAGGATCGCAAAATTTTGAGAGAGTACCATTTCTATATGAGTGATAATAAATTACACTCATCTGAGTTTGTCCAGTTTTGCTTCAAGACCTTTTTTGAGAATTTGAGGGAGAGAGAAATTCAGATGACACAACATCTAATATGGTTTGATAATTACACAGGGCAATTCAAGAATGCTAGAATGTTTTATTGGTTGAGTAGGATTCATAAGAAAACTAATATCGAACACATGTGGATTTTTTTTGAGGCTGGACACAAGAAAGGAGAATACGACGGTGTCGGTGCATGTGTTAAGAGAGCCCTTTGTAGAGAGCAACTCAAATTTGAGGAAAAGGCTAAATTTAAAAATGCAAGTGCAATTGTGGATTGGTGTAGTGCAAATTTATCCACAGGATCAAGTCAGAACTCTACAATTAGACATTTCTTCTGGCTAGTTAAAGATGAGAATATCCTTCCAAGATATGATTGTGATACAATCAATGGGTCAGCTAGATGGCATTCATTTAAGAGTTCTAATTCTAACACTTGGACTATATGGACTAGAGAACTTGCATGTTTTTTTCAATTTTGTGTTGCAGGTGAATGGGAAGAATGCGAGAATACGGAATGGGTCGAAGAATGGCAACACAAATCCTTAACACCTACTGAGACACAATATGAAGATGTTAGAAGAAATGAAGACCTCAATCATGCATTTGCATCAGAAGATTATGATCGTGTTTCAGACCTCATACAACCTGGTAATTTAATTCAATTTATTGTTTATAACTTTAAATTATATACTTTTATGTATTGTCATATAATTTATGATTTCATATTTGAATTATAAATTCTAACAAGTTTTATTTCTACATGTACTTAAATTTGTTTTCTAGGACATGTGTATGTTGTTGTTGCACCTGAGGATAATGATGAGCAGGTTGAGTATCGGCTAGCTAGATGTGTAGAACCTAAGAAAAAGTTGATATGTGATCAAGTAGATGACGATGGTTTTCAGTATCCAGTTGGGTCTGTTGTGGTAGTTGGTACATGGCTACACAAATACTTAACAAGAAGGAATGGCTTACTAGCTTATGAAGACTACAAATCAAAAAAGAAGATTATACACTATTCTCATTTGGTGGTGGCAACAAACATCAAATTAGAAAGATACAAAGGTAGACCTGCCAATAAGGGATTGTGGACACTTTCAGTAGAAGAGCATGAGGCAATCATAGACGCATTGCAGAAGAGAGAGGATGCAGATGGTACATTAGGTTGAATCAATTTTATATGCATGTAAGTTTGTGTTACTTGTGTGAACTCTTTTATATTTAATCATGATAATTGTTTTTCTTTGTCCCTTTAACATTGTATTTGCCTACATTTGATACAATTTTGGTTTCACAAACAACATTGTATTAGTTATCTTCTTCTTAATGTTATTTTGTGCACATTGTAATTGTGTTACAATTGAATTCTAATTTTTTATGATATATTTATTTTATCGTAATCTCTTCATAGATTAATTGTAAGTTAACTTAAGAGGAAACTCAACTAGTAAACCACTACTATCCACACTAATAAACCATCAATACACTAGTAAAGTAGTGTGGTCAACTTAAGAGGAAAGTCAATACTATGTTTGTAGCTTCCTTTACTTATTTCAATGTAATTATTCCATATAGCAGGGCTTCCTTTACTTATTTCAAATCATTGAATAATGTTCTTCAAAGCTTCCTAATAATTTGGTTAGCCTTAGTTCCATCAATCTATTAGATTCCTCTATGAGATTCATTTATAATTAATAATCCTTTTATAATTTTCATATCAAATTTATATGCATATAAGTTTGTGTTACTTGTGTGAACTCTTTTAAATTTATATGCATGTAAGTTTGTGTTACTTGTTTTAATGTTCTTCAAACCTTCCTAATAATTTGGTTAGCCTTAGTTCCATCAATCTATTGGATTCCTCTATGAGATTCATTTATAATTAATAATCCTTTTATAATTTTCATATCAAATTTATATGCATGTAAGTTTGTGTTACTTGTGTGAACTCTTTTAAATATTTAATCACGTGATAATTGTTTTTCTTTGTCCCTTTAACATTGTATTTTTCTACATTTGATACAATTTTGGTTTCATAAACAACATAATAACAAAACAATGTATCACATATATAATCACTAGAGTGCGCCAAATCACATAACACAACCTGATATCATAATAGCAAGGAAATGACATAATAAAAAGTCCTATATATAATCACATAACAACAAGTCCTATATATAATCACATAATAACAAGTCCCAGGATAACATAACAAGTGTCATCATAAAAAGTCCACAATATAATAACATTACATGATCTAAAATATACAATCTAAGAACTCGCATGCATCTCATCTGCAGTCCTCTTCAGTCCATGTGAAGGTGGCTGAAATGAATCATCCTGCTACACGTGGTGTTGAGATGCACCATCCCATGTCTGTGCAGTATCAGTGTCTCCACCTTCCTGTGCGGTATCAGTGACTCCACCCTCCTGTGTAGTATCAGTGTCTGCACTCTCCTGTACATTATTAAAAGATTTTACATGAGAAGAAGATTTAACATGAGAAGAAGTTACTTGCATAATTCACTTATAAAGTAATTAAATTCTAAAAAATTTAAAATAAATTACCATATGACCGTGCTCTACAATGTCCTCACTGGTACGTGGACGTCCACTATCATGAACAAGAAAAGTGGTCGTAGTCAAGTCCTACAAAAAAAAACATTGTACATCAATTTTGATAATCCCTATAAAAGCCAGGTACACAGTATAAACAAATTAGAAATTACTTTTCTAATCATCACCTCAAATGATAATGTCGATGGTTGCATCTGACTCAATCCCATAGCCATACCAATACTGGTAGTGGTATCGACCTAAACAACATATATAAAACATGAATCAAACTTGTATATATACATAAATTATAAAGTATATATATAGACTACAAGATTATCACAGAAAAGCATACATGTGATGCAGGAAAAGTAACTAATGGTCGAAGGCGTACATGTGATGCGCCATCAAACAATCCAGAAGCCTACAATTGCAAAAAATAACGAACATGAATCAAAGTTGTACATAAATTAGTAAGCATGTAAACACTTCAAATTAATGGATGAAAGACATACTAGTGGTATATGAGGCCGAGCCTCAGTGGTCCACGGGTCACGTGAAGAACTACCTGATAACTCAATGATGAACGGATAGTACCAAACCGGTACTGAGAGGGGGGGGGTGAATCAGTACAGGCAAAAACACATTCCTAAAACCGGTTTGTCAGCAGACACTGTGCTTTGGCAAACAAACAATAACACCGGTCTTAAACATAGTACAACCGGCTAAACCCAAAATAACTGAGACATGCATAAACTAGTTGACACTTATCTTTTCATACACTCTAATACTTCATTTCCATTTCACACTAGTGCATGAACAGGTAATCTATCACCAAAAGCATAATAACAGCTAGTTCAACATGTTTTACCATCAGGCATAAGACAATGAATCATCACATAGAAAACACCACACATGACACACAGATTTTTCACGTGGAAACCCAACTGGGAAAAACCACGATGGGGATGAATACCCACAAGCTATTTTGAACTCTTTAGAAGTCCGCTCTGTTAGCAGCCTTGTCCGATTAAAGACTAATACAATAGGTTCTGTTAGGAACCGATCCTATTAGTGATCACCTGGTTAAGGGATGGCTAGAACACCCGGTTAAGGGTTAAACCCTGTTAAAGATTACCTTGTTAGAGGATTTCAAGAACTCAATGGTTTTGAGTCACCCTGTCAAAGCATTTACTATAAGCTGGTTAAAGCTACCCTATTAAGGGATTTCTTAACTATTGAAGTGGTTAGAGATCAACAGGTATTACAATGATCTGGTAATAGCACTCAATGCCAATGTAGATCCGCTTTAGCTCCTCTTCACCTTCTGCACTTACACTCTGTAGGTATCACTTCTCTCCTTTGGTCTGGCAAGAATCATGTATCCCTTCACTTGGATACACACACACAACATCGACCTTATAGGAAATAGATAGGTCAGTAGCATAAACCCTAAACCCTAAACCTGTTAGGTTAAGCAGTTCAAACAGTTCAATCCTGACCGTTGAGCACATTGCATTAAATGCAACAGTCTTGAACCAATCTCAAGATGTTCTCCATCATTCATTTTCCACTGATTTCATGGTGGCTGATAACCCATCACGCGTTATCACTGTTTATAGGCTTCGCACATTCCCGAGGTAGATAGGAACAATCTCCTTCATGCAAGATCCTTCACGCACCCAAGACTGACGTGGCAACACGATCTGTTCTTCGTTACAATGCTAACTCATCACACAAAGTCACCAGTTGAGTCATATAGGCTTGAAGCACTTCAACCGGAAACCCTGAAGTTGAGACTACCAATTGGTTCCCATAACCACATGCCAGTTCACCTGGAACAAACATACCGCTTCACTTTGGCACATATACCGGTTCACAATGTTATATCGGTTCTCACATATACCGGTTCTTGGTAACATACCGGTTCTCTCTTCTTCAGGATATTGACATCAATGACAACATACTATGTCATCATGTCCTCATATTGGTTCACATAATGCCAACAATCTCCCCCTTTGGCATTGATGGCAATATACAAAGATATCTCTCCGCTTCACATCTTCTCCCCCAATTTCTGCAGATATCTTCTCCACTTCACTTCTTCTCCCCCTTTGACAACAATGCCAAAGTGGAGGCACAAGCTTCCTTGTTCCATTATGTTGCTCCCCCTGAGGAGTAGCATCCTTCAACACATCAATCCTGAAGAAAAATTTGACTATGCAATACTTGACTGATGTGGAGCATATACCTTTAGTTTACCTCCTGAAGGGGCAGCACCCCTAATTCACCTCTTAAGTACATAAATGTAGCCTTTGGGAGAAGCTTGGTGAATATGTCTGCTAACTGCTCCTTACTGGAAACATGTTCTAGTGCAATCTCTTCATTCTGAACCTTTTCTCTCAAGAAATGATACTTAAGCTCAAAGTGCTTGGTTCTTGAATGTAAAACCGGATTCTTGGAGATGTTAATTGCACTAGTATTGTCACAAAATATACTTACCGATTCAGATACAGAAACTTTCAAGCCATTTAATACATGCTTCATCCAAATTGTCTAAGTGCAGTTCATGAAAGCTGCAACATACTCTACTTGCACTGTAGACTGAGAGATACAACTCTACTTTTTACTCATCCATGAGACCAGTCTACCATCGAGAAAGAATGCACCACCAGTTGTGCTCTTCCGGTCATCTACATTACCAACCCAATCAACATCTGTGAACACTATCAAGTTAAAATCATTATTTTATGGATACCATAACCCATAGTCAATAGTTCCCTTCAGATACCTAAGAATCCGCTTGACTGCAAACAAGTGGGATTCTCTTGGATTTTTTTGGAACCTTGCAGTAATGCCAACTGCATGTGTAATATCCAGTCTTCTATGCACTACATAATGCAACTTACCAATCATTGATCGGTATTCCTTCTCATCAACCAATGTTGAGTCATCCTCTTTGGATAGTTTATAACCGGTCACCATCAGTGTACCAACCGGTTTGCTATCTTCCATACCAAAGGTCTTCAACACCTCTTTGACATACTTGGACTAAGTGATGAAGATTTCATCTTTCATCTGCTAGATCTGCAGTCCAATGAAGAACTTAATCTCCCCTATGAGTGACATCTCAAACTCTTTCTTCATCTCATCTACAAACTCATGACTCATCTTGTCATCTCCACAAAAGATAATGTCATCAACAAATACCTCATAGATCAAGATCTAATCTCCTTCAGACTTCAAGTAGATATTTCTATCTTCACTTGTTCTCTCAAATCCAATCTTCACAAGATGGGAATGCAGGCGTTCATACCATGCTCTAGGTGCCTGCTTTAGACCATATAAGGCTTTATGTAGCCTCCACACCATGTCACTGTCTTCAGATAGGGCAAACCCATCTGGTTGCTCTATATACACTTCCTCTTCAAGTACACCATTTAGGAACATAGATTTTACATCCATTTGATATACTTTGAATCCTTTAAAAGTTGCATATGCAAGAAGCATACGAACTCCTTCCAATCTGGCTACAGGAGAAAAGGTTTCTCCATAGTCTTCTCCTTCTTCTTGGGCATATCCTTTGCACACCAGTCTGGCTTTGTTTCTAATCATTGTGCCATCCTCATTCAGCTTATTTCTGAAAACCCATTTGGTACCAATGACATTTTTATGCTCCGGTCTGAGTACCAAAGACCATGTACCATTTTTCTCTATCTGGTCAAGTTCCTCTTCCATTGCCTTGAACCAATCTTCATCTTTATGTGCCTCTTTGAATGCTTTAGGCTCAAATTCAGAGATCATACATGAGTTTTCTTTTACCTTTCTTCTTGTAAGGATTCCTGCATCCTTATCTCCTATGATCTGCATAGGATCATGATTCAGCTTGACATACCGAGGAATGGTCTTGATAGATTCCTCTTGCTTTTCATCTTTATCCTCATCTCCATCAGTATCACCATCTACATCTACCGGTGTAGGAACACTATTACTGGCACTTGGTTGACTGACAATCGGTTCCCAGAAGGTTACAACCAGTTCATTTACCACTTTTTCACTGTCGGTTTCCTTGGTTTTCTCAGAGTTTTCATCAACTCTTACATTGATGATTTCCATAATTCTTTGAGTCCTAATATTGAAAAACTTGAGAGCTTTGCTCTTGGTGGAATACCCTAGTAATATTCCTCATCACATTTCGCATCAAATTTTCTCTAGTGTTCACTCCTCTTGATGTAACATTTGCTACCAAACACTCTAAAGTAGCTAACCACAGGTGTCTTACTGTAGCATCCTAAAATTGCGACACTTGCAATTTCAACTGCATTTGGGTCTTCACGATGGCGATGCAACACGGAACCTGAATGGAGACCCTGAAACTTGTCCGCGACATCAAAAACTACATTTTTCCAGCACCCTGGCTTGATCCTCCTTGCACCCTGCTGTCCCTGGAGGTGGGACCATGGCGCCCAGCGCCCTGGTCCCCCAGGACCATGGCGCCTAGCGCCCTGGTCCTTTAGGACTAGGGCGCCCAGCGCCCTGGTCCCCCAGGACCATGGCGCCCAGCGCCCTGGTCCCTGGCCCTATTTTTGGGCCCGGTCTCTTTTGGGTCTCGGGTCTTTATGTTTGCAAAATTGGAAAATAATATTTCCTGGTCGGCCTAAGGTCGAAAAAATCAATCTTTCAACCCTAATTGGCAAGTATATAAACTACATTTTCCTCTCCCATTTGGAGAGATGGAAAAAAAGGCGGAAGCGATATTCAAACATTCAAACATTCAAGCATTCAAGCATTCAAGCATTCCTTCAAGCAATTGATCATTCTAAGTCTCCATTCAAGGCTAGGCATTGCATTCAAGACAAGGATTCAACCATTGAAGAGGAGATCACTTACAACATACAACATACAACAACATTTACACCTTAGCATGTAAGAATACAAACATTCTTACAACAAGGTATTAGTACTTGATTACATTACAATCATTTACATTTACAGCATTCTCATTTCTTGGTTAATTCCAAAACCGGGGTTTGACCTAAGGGCAAACCCCTAATCCCTAACCCCCCAATCGTCTTCACTTTTCTGTGTGTAGGTTGCAGGTACGCGGATGTAATTGAAGATCTGGAATCCTTGTGCAGAGACGAACAGATCCCCCTTCATTTCGCGGATTTTTCGGAGGACCGTGTGCACGTTGGGCGCCATCGTCCCGTCAACTTTCGCTCAAATTTGCAGGACAACACTGTCTCGACATTTTACTGCTAATTCCAGGTCCACAACTTCATCCTATATTCCTATCTCTGTTTATAAGTGAATCTTTCTCACTTTTCATGCATTCCTAGATTGATATCTACATTCTTTACAAAAGAGGGTAGCCTTGTTGTCTTAACCCTTGAAACTCATTTAGAATCCAATCTTGCCTTGTGTGGGACTGCATCTTGTGGGTTTCAACCCCTCTTTTGAATGTAAAGTCTCCCCCAAGTGAAAACCGTCAATCCTAGTGACCTCCCTTCTCTCTCCTTGGAGTTGGAGAGGGGAGAGCAACTAGGGTTCCATTTTTCCGCTTTACATTTTGGTGAACCCGACGTGAACATCCTTTCTGATTATTCATGGTTAGATCTAAAAATTGGATTCCTTGATTACATTTCCATGTTTGATCTTTTGCAAATTTTAGAGGTTAATTGCATAAAAACCCTAAATTTTCTTTTTAGTAATTGAGCTTGTGAAATGTTTAATTGTTAATGCTTGTTTCAAATCTACCCTTCTACTGCAAATTATCAATTCATATTTGTGCTTTAATTCTAAAAATTAAGTGGTTAAGTGTCAAAACCCTAATTTTTAAAACCCTCTTGATTCAACCTTTGACCGACAATTTCACTGATCAAAACATATCCAAATTGGCTGTAACTTTGGATTCCGCAACAAAATCATAATATCTTTCATCCCTGAAAATTTGGAAAAAAGTTGCGAGGACCGTGTGCACCCCGAGCGCCACGGTCCCCGACATTTTTTCCAAAATTTCGGGAGCTAGATCTTACTGTATTTTTTTGCTAAAATCCAGAATTTTGGCTGATTTTATCAATTATAACACTTTCAAAATTAAAGTCAAAATTGGTCTAGTGATTTCTTGGATTAAGGCTTCTAATCATTCAAAAATTGGTGAAATTGAAATTTTGTGTCAAAATTGTGTCCTTACTGTCCTAAATCTGAAAAGTGTGTTGGCATTCATTCGAAATTTCAGTGCTTTATTCAAATTCTTGCAATTTGTGACTTTGGAAATTAAGTGTTTAATTACACCAACTTTGATTTCCGCTTTCAAAATTGAATTTTGCATGAAATTGAGTCAACTTTTAAAATTCAAAACTTTCATTGCTTTTGGTATTCCCTCTAAAATCATAAAATTCAAAATTTCAGTTTCCCTCTCTTTTTCAAAATTCAAATTTTGCATTTTTCGACAATCTTGGTAGGGTTCAATTTTGAGATTGCAACTTTAATTTGGCCTATCTACAGATCGTAAAATCACTCAATTTTTTCAGGTTAGCTTTAAAATCATCATAACTTTCATCCCTGCAAATTTCGAAAAAAGTTGCGAGGACTGTGTGCACTCCGAGCGCCACGGTCCCTGACATTTTTTCTGAAATTTCGGGAGATTGTCGTGATTGCATTTAACAGCTTAAATCTAGAAGATTGGCTGTTTTTATATAAATTTGCTACCTCTAAATTCAAAATCTTATTTCCCTCTCTAGTGCATGAGTTTTACAACAATAAGCCCTACTTACACTATTCCCGTTAGACGAAGCCGTAGAATTAAGTCTTTCCAAGGTTTAATTACTGAGGAGATGGAACCTAATTTGAATAGCCTTTTTAACGAGGACACAGGTAATTCTTCTAATCCTCCTAATGATGAAGAAGCTCTCCATGAGGTTTCTGTAGAACAACTTTCAAAATTGGATAACCAATTTGATGATTTTCAGCAATGGATGTCTCAAGAGTATCCCGATAGTCAAGCTCTTTCATTAATTGAGGGTCTAAAACGTATGGTTCAAAGTGATAAGAATGGAATTGATATTTTGTGTGGTATTGCACACATTGTGGATTCGAATGTGATGCCTATGAAGAGTTGTGCTGAAACTTTAGGTTATACACAACCTCCCACTCAAGTCAATCATTCTATTCCTTTGACAACTTCTATGGCTAGCATACCTACCTTTACATCAAACATAATGGCTACTTCTATACAAGACATTCCGCCTATGATCACCAGTCATGGGGGCAATCCCTCTTCTTCAATTAACCCTCTTCCTTCATTCAATCCAACTTCTTCATTCATTCCTTCAATGAGTGTCCCTATTACATCTTCACGAATGAACATGGCGCAAGGGGGCAATTCATTTAACCATTCCATTCCTCCTTGTAGTGTTCCTCCTTTCCAATCATCTCCTATGACTAACTATCATAGTGTCCCACCACCTTACTCTCAATCAATACCTTCTTTCAATAACATAACACCTCCATCACAATCTAACACGTCTAATATGAATTCTTCAATTGAAGCGACCATTAACAATCTTGCACAAACTGTCTCTTCTTTACAGCAACAAATTGCCTCTATGAATCAATCTAAGTTTAGTGTGCCCACATTTGATGTTGCGAGCCCACTTTCTCTTGACATTGTTCGAGCTATCCCTCCTAAACATGTTGAAATCCCGCATTTGGAGCTTTATAATGGTAAAGGTGATCCTCTAACACATGTTAAGACTTTTCAAACAATATGTACCGATTTTGCTTATGACCAAAGGTTGCTTGCAAAACTGTTTACTAGAACATTAAGAGATAAAGCCCTACAATGGTATTGCTCGTTGCCCTCTTATTCTATTACTTCTTTCGAACAACTTGCAAATGCTTTTATTCAACAATTTCAAAACAATATAAGTCCTAAAGTTACTTTGATTGATTTAATGCATCGTAAACAAGGTGTTAAAGAAAAAGTGACTGATTTCATTGGTAGATATAAGCATTTGTATGCTCAAATTTCTTTTCCAGTGCCTGACAATGATATTCAAAGAATCTTTATTTCTAATTTACAAAAAGATATTCGAGACAAACTCCTGTTTTCTGAGTTTACTTCTTTCCAACAGTTGTGTGCAACTCTTCACAATTATCAACTGACTGTGAGTCAAATGGAACAAGCAAATCCTATGGCTCCAACTGATAAGGGTGATAGTAGTCAACAACCATTTGGGAAGTTTAAACCGAACAGAGAGTCCATTACATTCAATGAAAACATCATCAACAACAATGTGAATGCAGCATCAGGTGTGCCTCCTATTTCTAAATTTTTCAAGAAAGAAAGAAAGTTTACTCCTTTGAATGAATCATTGCATAGTATTATGAATAAGTTATTGGAACAAAATGTGCTTACTCTCCCTCCTATAAAGCAAATAGATCCTGTAAAGATTAATTCACCCTATTTTGATAACAAATCTTTTTGTCAATTTCATCGTCAACCTGGGCATGATACTGAAAAATGTTTTGCTTTAAAGGGTAAAATTCAAGATTTGATTGATAATAATACTATCTCTGTTTCAGGAGTGAACGATAAAGGCAACACATCTGTAGCTCCTCCTAATCAAAATCTTCAGATTTTTACTAATCCATTACCTTCTCATACTTCTAATGCGATCGATACTAATGATTCCTCTGTCTCACCTGATGATCTTGTGTCTATGACTCTGAATGTGATTAACTTTGTAGAGCAGCAAGAAAACCCTAAAGAACCTTCCATCACATTTGATTCTAGTGAAACTATTAGGGCACCTGATGGTCCTTTATACATAGTTGCAAAAGTCAAGAATACACCTTGTCGTGGAGTGCTTATTGATCCTTCGTGCATGGTTAATGTTATTACTGAAGAATTTCTATTTACTTTGCAATTGAATCAGGTGATCTATGACAAAACAGATGTGATTGTGAAATTATTTGATGCATTTTCTTCTCCTGCAATTGGTTCTATTACATTACCTATTGAGGTCCATAACAAATCCCTTAATGTGAACTTTGCTATTATTCCATCTTCTGAACAATTTCGTGTGAAGCTTGGCTATCCTTGGCTATCTTCCATGAAAGCTATTGCTTCTCCTATTCATAAGTGTTTGAAATTTCCCCATAATGGTGAAGTTGTTACTGTCAATCATAGTCTCTTTAAACCAGCTGAAAGAACTTCTAGCGTTCCTATTGATTATTTTTGGCCTAAACAATTCCAATCTCTTCCACCGCGAAGTGATCATCTATTCAAATCTTATCAAAAGTGGAAAACATATATGATCCTATCTCTAAGTGAACCTAGAACACCCAAACTTGATATTCCTATCGTTCTTGAGAAGGAAGTTCTTCCTTCTCAAGATAAAACTAATGTCTTTTCTCAAGAAGATTCCCAACCCATTCCTATGGATGTAACTATGTCTATGCCTAATAAACTTTCTAAAAGTAGACCTATACCTCCTCGCCATGATGGGCTTGGTCTCCTTCCTAAACCAAATCTCCCTCCTCTATATGGAGCAGTTCCTCCTCCTTCCTTTTATAAAGAGAAGAGACCTTCTTCTTCTCCTATTATCCAGCCTAAGAGACCACAACCTAAACACCCAAGTGATAAGGATGAGAACATTCCTCCTCCTCAATCTTCTCAACTTCCTACTAAGACTAGACGAAATCGTTTTGCGCATGAACGTTGACGAAAGCGTCGTCTTAGAGCTCAAGCAGCTGATTCTCAAACTTTGCAATCTCCAAAAACACCTTCAACAAGCATTATTCCATTTTCTCCTCAACCAGAAATTGAGCTAAAATCTCCTAAACATAAGATGCATGATGGTTTTGATCCTGTGCGAGTTAAAGATCCTATTTTTATAAATCTTGATGATGATATAGATGAAAATTTTATTCATGATGAAAATGTTACTTCTCTTGCTTCTGATAGTGAATATGAATTTGTTGATGTTGATAACCATTTATCTAACGAATTTTCTAAAGCACTTATCCTAGCTCCTAAACAAGAACAACGTGGCTTGGAACATTAACATAGCCCTTGTTTGGATCTTGTGATAGCTCCATCTGCTGTGTTGGATGTTCCTCCTCTAGCGTGTTCCCTACCTTCCAGAAACATTGATCAGCAAGATCGGGGGGTAGATGACGTGCTAGACTAGTTCATTAGCATAGCAGATTCTCTCCTCCTCTCTTTTGTTACTTCTTCTATGTGTTATTCTCATTCTTCTATTTGTTGTCCTTAGTGTTGTCTACTTGAGGACGATGCAAAGCATTGAGATCTCTTTTGGTCTCTCTCATGTTGACTCAAAAGACACATGTGTTCCCTTCTTCCAAGTGACCTTCCTTGATTGGGGAATGAAGAACAATTATGCATACATACATATGATATACATGAATTATCATACAGCATACTGACCCCGAGGAAAGCGAAGTCACCTCGTGCTTTGTGTTTTGTGTCTATTATCCTTGGGTTTATCTCACACTTGGGGGCTAAATCCTTGCGATAACGTGCTCCTTTCCCTTCTCATTTCTTATGTGTATCACTACCTTAAAGCAATCACCCCCGTTGAGGTGTGTGCGATCGCTTTAACGTAGGGGGGCATACACCCCGTCTATCCCTTCAGGATACTTGAAAATTTCTTGGCGAACTTAGCTTTGCCTTGAAAATTTTTGGTATTTCTCTTGCATGACTCATAGTGAGGGAACCTTACTACTAACAGTGATGGTTCTACCTCGTGATCTTCCTTTTACTTTGTCAATTTAAGTCGTAAGATCCTTAGTCCACTGGGGGCTTGGCGTATCTTGCCTCCTTGACGTGGTGAAAGTCTTTCAATGTTGTTTCCTTGTACTTTACGGAAGTATGAGCGTACGCCTATACTCCCGATAAAGTGGGGGCTAAATGTAGCATCCTAAAATTGCGACACTTGCAATTTCGACTGCATTTGGGTCTTCACGATGGCGATGCAACACGGAACCTGAATGGAGACCCCGAAACTTGTCCGCGACATCAAAAACTGCATTTTTCCAGCACCCTGGCCTGATCCTCCTTGCACCCTGCTGTCCCTGGAGGTGGGACCATGGCGCCCAGTGCCCTGGTCCTTCAGGACTAGGGCGCCCAGCGCCCTGGTCCCTGGCCCTATTTTTGGGCCTAGTCTCTTTTGGGTCTCGGGTCTTTATGTTTGCAAAATTGGAAAATAATATTTCCTGGTCGGCCTAAGGTCAGAAAAATCAGTCTTTCAACCCTAATTGGCAAGTATATAAACTACATTTTCCTCTCCCATTTGGAGAGATGGAAAAAAAGGCGGAAGCGATATTCAAACATTCAAACATTCAAGCATTCAAGCATTCAAGCATTCCTTCAAGCAATTGATCATTCTAAGTCTCCATTCAAGGCTAGGTGTTGCATTCAAGACAAGGATTCAACCATTGAAGAGGAGATCACTTACAACATACAACATACAACAACATTTACACCTTAGCATGTAAGAATACAAACATTCTTACAACAAGGTATTAGTACTTGATTACATTACAATCATTTACATTTACAGCATTCTCATTTCTTGGTTAATTCCAAAACCGGGGTTTGACCTAAGGGCAAACCCCTAATCCCTAACCCCCCAATCGTCTTCGCTTTTCTGTGTGTAGGTTGCAGGTACGTGGCTGTAATTGAAGATCTGGAATCCTTGTGCAAAGACGAACAGATCCCCCTTCGTTTCGCGGATTTTTCAGAGGACCGTGTGCACGCTGGGCGCCATCGTCCCGTCAACTTTCGCTCAAATTTGCAGGACAGGGCCATCTCGACATTTTACTACTAATTCCAGGTCCACAGCTTCATCCTATATTCCTATCTCTGTTTATAAATGAATCTTTCTCACTTTTCATGCATTCCTAGATTGATCCTTCTATCTACATTCTTTACAAAAGAGGGTAGCCTTGCTGTCTTCACCCTTGAAACTCATTTCGAATCCAATCTTGCCTTGTGTGGGACTAGATCTTTTGGGTTTCAACCCCTCTTTTGAATGTAAAGTCTCCCCCAAGTGAAAACCGTCAATCCTAGTGACCTCCCTTCTCTCTCCTTGGAGTTGGAGAGGGGAGAGCAACTAGGGTTCGATTTTTCCGCTTTACACTTACTGGTCTAGTACTCATAAGGAGTTTTATCCTTACCTTTCTCGATGAGTACCCGGTTCATTGTGTAGACTGCAGTGCTCACCGCTTCTCTCTAAAAGGTGTGAGCTACCTTTCCTTGAATCAACATGGTTCTAGCTGCTTCAACCACAGTCTGGTTATTCCTCTCTACTAGGCCATTCTATTGTGGAGTCCAGGGGGCAGACAGTTGCCTCTTGATGCCATGTTCTTCACAGTACTTGTTGAATTCATCGGAAGTGAATTCCCCTCCTTGATCAGTTCTCAAGCACTTTATCCTTTTGTTGCTTTCCTTCTCCACTAATGCTCTGAAAGCTTTTAACTTTACAAAAGCTTCAGACTTATCTTTCAAGAACGTGACCCACATCATTCTTGAGCAGTCATCAGTGAGAATCATGAAGTACCTATCACCCTGCATACTCCTAGTTTTCATAGGACCACACAAATCAGTATGCACAAGATCAAGCAAATTGTTAGTAGTGAAAGGTTTACCTTTAAAGGTTGAGGAAGACATTTTCCCCAATTGACACTCTCTACACAAGGTATTGTCTAGTTTGCTTAGCACTGACAACCCTCTAACTGCCTTGATCTTACTGGCCTTCACAATTGTAGCGTCGTAAATTGTACGCACTTGCTAGGGTGGTACAATTTCACACGTAGTTTAGCACCCGCCTTGGCGCATTTTGTATTTTGCATTGCATTTCCCCTTTAGCACTTAATTAATCAAATTAATTAGGTCTAAGGTTCTATTTTATCATCTTCCATATCATAAAGTTGGGCCCTTTCATTAAAGTGTGCCATTTTCATTTTATTCCTCCTATACATCATTTAATCAAAAACCCTAATTAGGTCCTATTTCGAACTTGGGGGCTTGGTTTCGAGGGTCAAAACATCTTGAAATCACCTATAAATTTGGGATTCTCTCTAAAATCATCATATCCGACGGCCCTAAAAATTTGGTGAAAAGTTGTCGGGACCATGGCGCCCGGAGTGCACATGGTCCCGGACATTTTTCCCGAAATTTTAGGAGCGCGATCCAATCATAAAATAAAGCTTAACCCCAAGAAATTGGCGGGAGATTCAATCTCTAGGTCGGCCAAAAGTTGAAATTAAGACCTAGGGTTTCATATATAAGAGCTCTCTTTCTTCATTTGAAAGGATCCGAATTTTTGGCTTTCAAGGACCTTCTATGCAGCGAAAGAGAAAATCTTTGAAGATTTCAACAACATTCAACATCCATCCATCAAGCATTCATCAATTTTATTCATCCATTTAGGGCTTGGAAGACATTGAAGAGCAATAAGAGATTACCGACTGAAGATTGGCTTGTACCCCTCCCTTGGGGTTGGGTATGATTTCATGTTGTTTTCATGTCTTTGCATAAGCCTCATTATATCATTTGTATTCATGCTTTAGATCACTTTGCATCTTGATTTGGAGCATTTACATTATCATTTACAAGCAATTAGGGTTTACTTTCTAGGTTGCTCTAGTTTGCTTACTTGCATTTTAGGATCTTGCACACACACAAGGTCTGCACACACAATACTTTTACAATACAACTTGGCTATTCGTGGAGGTGGAAATCACCAAAGCGGGGGTTTGACTAAGGCAAAACCCTATATAGCCGCCCAAAACACCTTTTCAGATATAAGTGCAGATTTCGGGATTCGGACGACGCCGCAAGTTACAGATCCGGAAGAAGCAGACGGAGACTGAACTTCACACCAAATTGCAGAGCAGAAACCCAGGACAGGGGCGTGGGGCGCCTTGGTCCTACCAGGACAGGGGCGTTGGGTGCCCTGGTCCCTGGGACAGGGGCGCTGGGCACCCTGGTCCCTGGGACAGGGGCGCTGGGCGCCCTGGTCCTTCTGTCAGACAGCAGTTTTCAGCATTTTTGACAGCTTTCTAGGTTGCAAAATAGCAGTTTCCGGAGCAGTTTCAAGGGCAGAATCAGGACAGTGGCGCCCGCATCCCCGTTCTGAACATTTTCACTCAGATTTTGACTCTGGGTACGCATTTGCATTCTTGTCTTATTCTTGTGTTTATAGCTTTCCATAGTTTAAGTTCAATTCTGCAATCTTGTTATTAGTTCATACTTGCACTTTGGGGTTGGGAATTGAACTTGCATCATCTTATCTTTCAATTGCAACAAAGGAATAGAAATCCTAATAGGTATCCCGTGGCTCTCTCTTCCACAAAAAGAAGTAGCCAATTGTGTGATATCTCTAGGCTCTTTCGTATTCCACAAGTGTGTGGTTGAAAGTGAGATTAGGGCCTGTTTGCTTAGTGTCACTTTTTCTCCTACACAACAATATTATCAAAGTTTACATAGCAGAGTCTTTTATGCCATATCCAGCTATCATCAAATTTAGCCATAAGACATGTACTTATATTCGCATTCAGCTAAAATAGATTACCTTTGGTCTACATGTCGGTGGCCACCAATTCACCATTCTTTCCTTTGATTCTGCACACTCCATTCTTGAATTCTAGAGTGAGTTTACTGTCATTCAGCTGGGCAACACTCAGAAGGTTGTGTCTGAGACCATCAACCCAATACACATTGTCAGCACTACTCTTTCCATTCAGAGAGATGGACCCTTTGCCTTTAACCATACATGGTGCATCATTACCAAAACGAACCACACCACCATCATATTCTTCCAAAGATAGAAACTTGCTCCAGTCACCAGTTATATGGTGAGAACAACCACTGTCAATAATCCACTCATTGGAATTATCAAACCAGGAGACAAGAGCCTTCTTGTCTGACACATCTTCCTTGACAACAACAAACACAATATCTTCATTTTCTTCATCTTTTGATTCCTCATCTGTGACACCTTCATCAACTGCCACAAAATAGTTTCTCTGGTTTCCTCCTTTGAATTTCTTGAACCTTTCTGGTTTGTCCTTGTTGTCACCATTAGAACAGTTTACAACAATATGTCCTATCCGGTTACAAGAAAAGCGTTTCAAATGGAACTTACCTCTGTATTTGTTGGTTTCTTTAGAAAGTTTCCTGGCATGAAGAGCTTAAAATGCCATCAAAATCTCCTCATCATCCATTTCTCTGCTCTGTCTCGGTTCACCACTAGTGCATGCTTCCTTTCCTTTTCTTGATGATACAACAGAGGCTTTAAAAGTTGATTCAGTCTTTTGAATACTGCCATCAAAACTATTTAGCTCATAGGCTATCAACTTTGCAATGATGGAGTCTAGGGATACCTTAGTCTTGTCTATTGATCTCAACTCCTGAATAGCAGCAACCCTTATTGCATAGACTGGTAATAAGGATCTCAGGACTTTGCTCACCATAATGGAATCTTCTATTTTACCACCTACACTCTTGATATCTCCAACAACAGTTTTGATTCTTATTCCATATTGTTGAATGGTCTCACCTTCAACCATCTGCATGTCTTCAAACTTCCCTTTAAGGCTTTCTTCCTTAGCTTGTTTTACATGCTCATCACCGCCATAGATATTTTCAAGAGTATCCCATACCTCTTTGGGATTTACCTTATCTTGGACATCAATAAACTCAATGTCAGATAAACTATTAATTAGGGCTTCCATGACTTGCCCATTCTCCTGCATCTCTCTCTTTTGGTTATCGGTGAGAGTACCGATAGGAGCAACATAGGCATTCTCAACATAACTCCAGTGTTCAGCACCCATGCTTCTGATGTATATCTTCATTCTATTTTTCCATATATGGAAATTTTCTCTGTTGAACTTTGGACCTGCCCTCTTCATCATTAGACTAGGATCTTTACCTCAAGTGGTTAAGCTTATAACACAGAGGTCCTGGAGGATGCTCTGATACCAATTGATAACTCAATCATGAACAGATAGTACCAAACCGGTACTGAGAGGGGGGGGTGAATTAGTACAGGCAAAAACACATTCCTAAAACTGGTTTGTCAAGAGACACTGTGCTTTGGCAAACAAATAATAACACCGGTCTTAAACAGAGTACAACCGGCTAAACCCAAAATAACTGAGACATGCATAAACCGATTGACACTTATCTTTTCATACACTCTAATACTTCATTTCCATTTCACACTAGTGCATGAATAGGTAATCTATCACCAAAAGCATAATAACAACTAGTTCAACATGTTTTACCATCAGGCATAAGACAATGAATCATCACATGAAAAACAGCACACATGACACACAGATTTTTCATGTGGAAACCCAACTAGGAAAAACCACGATGGGGATGAATACCCACAAGCTATTTTGAACTCTTTAGAAGTCTGCTCTGTTAGGAGCCTTGTCCGGTTAAAGACTGATACAATAGGTTCTGTTAGGAACCAATTCTGTTAGGGATCACCCGGTTAAGGGATGGCTAGAACACCCGATTAAGGGTTAAACCCTATTAAAGATTACCTTGTTAGAGGATTTCAAGAACTCAATGGTTTTGAGTCACCCTGTCAAAGGATTTACTATAAGCCGGTTAAAGCTACCATGTTAAGGGATTTCTTAACTATTGAAGTGGTTAGAGATCAACAGGTATTACAATGATCTGGTAATAGAACTCAATGCGAATGTAGATCCACTTTAGCTCCTCTTCACCTTCTACACTTACACTCTACAGGTATCACTTCTCTCCTCTGGTCTGGCAAGAATCACATATCCCTTCACTTGGATACACACACACAACTTTTGCCAACAACTTTAGAAAGAAACACAACATCAACCTTATAGGAAACAGACAGGTCGGTAGCATAAACCCTAAACCCTAAACCTGTTAGGTTAAGCAGTTCAAACGGTTCAATCCTGATCATTGAGCACATTGCATTAAATGCAACAGTCTTGAACCAATCTCAAGATGTTCTCCATCATTCGTTTTCCACCGATTTCATGACGGCCGATAACCCATCACGTGTTATCACCGTTTACAGGCTTCGCACATTCCTAAGGTAGATAGGAACAATCTCCTTCATGCAAGATCCTTCACATGCACAAGGCTGATGTGGCAACATGATCTGTTCTTCATTACAATGCTAACTCATCACACAAAGTCACTAGTTGAGTCATACAAGCTTGAAGCACTTCAACCGGAAACCCTGCAGTTGAGACTACCAACCAGTTCCCATAACCACATGTCAGTTCACCTATAACAAACATACCGCTTCACTTTGGCACATATATCAATTCATAATGTTATACCGGTTCTTGGTAACATACTGGTTCTCTCTTCTTTAGCATATTGACATCAATGACAACATACTATGTCATCATGTCCTCATACTGGTTCACATAATGCCAACACTACCCACCTCAGCGCTACACGAAGCACCCTACAAAATTGAAAAAACATATCATATACATCATTACATTAAAAAAATTATTGTTTATTTTAAATGTACATATCAATACAATGTATCTAGATGAAAGTGCATACCGTAAATGGGGTACCAACATCTCTAGGTATTGAGGTAACATGATGTCAGTTCCTCAATGATGTGGTATGATCGATCCTCTATTCAGAAAAAAATTGACTCATGTTATGGTTCATATGTGTATATATAAGGAATTTAATATTGCACTATAAATTATACAAATAAATTTGTACCTCTGTAGGTTGATCATCGTCTGCCCATAGGAGATCAGCATATGAAGAGATGGCATCAGCATGTGCAGCCTCCTCGGCATCATCATAACCACCATGGGCAGCATCAACATCATCAAAATCACCATCTCCTCCAAGGGTAGCCTCACTCTGTGGACCCCTACATACATCCCCACAGCTCGTGCAAACATGTGCTAAGCTAGGGGCAGCCCTCACCTCCCGCAACTATTGTACCAAATTGCCCAACAGGGCACTCAATGAACCTAGAGCAGAATCCATTGCTCGATGATGGGCAGGTGCTGGAACAACTGGTGATGGAAGAGGAACCAATGGATCATCGCGCACATGGTTTCTAACCCTATCGCTCAATTTTGCTCCTAGCCTATCCTGGGGCATGCCTCTCCCAATCCCCTGAAATGATCTAATATCAAAGTAATTGGGCTTTTTGCCCAATTAAAATTTGGCCCATAATTTCTTCAAAAAATACATTGGGACCTCATGATTGGAGTAAGACCATCCACCACCGCTCCCAAAAGTGGCTAGCAATGCCCGGGTGCCTACACCATCGAATAGAGATCCGTGGCTTCTTCGGATCTATCTCTTCACCCATCTTAGGGTTCACAAAATATTTTTTCAAATCCATTTTTGTTATTTTTAATTCATTAACTTGTTTATATGTGAGGCCATCAGCATAAAATGCACGCAATCCATCATGCCAACTATGATAGCTATCTAGCTTGCTATCTAATGCATGCACAAACTGTACAATGCCTTGCATGTTGTCTGCAAGGCGTAACAACTGAGGAGGTGGATGAGGCTCACGCCTAATAGTATGAATATCTCTAATCAAAGCATCAATATTCATCCTAATTGTTTGTCTCAACTGATCGGGTGGAGGTGGAGCTGGAGCTGGAGCTGGTGGTGGAGGTGGAGGTGGAGGTGGAGGTAGTACTAGACCTAATAGCTCATCTATCTCAAACTCATCCATCAAGTGAAAATAATCTGCATATATATACAAACATGAAAATTTACAATTACAATTACAAACATGAAAATTTACAAATACAATTACAAACATGAAAATTTACAATTACAAACATGAAAATTTACATTTCACCTTCCAAAAAAACTTATAATTAAATACAATTTAGCAACTTAAATATAAAAAAAGGAAACTCACATAGATCTATAATATTATTAATAGGTGGGTAATAATAAGCATTATTTAAGAAATATTATCCACTTAAATCAAAGTATAAGAAAAATTCTACAAAATAAAACATCATAATGCCCATGCAACTCAAACAATACTTTTTAACATCTAAAGATGAATTAGGATAAGTTTCATCAAAATCATAAAAATAATCATAAGTTAAAGTCATTTAAGTTATATCTATGAACTTGTCAATACAAGTTACTTTGTTGTGTTCTTTTCTAGAATCATTGGATGATTTAGTGATCGCAACTAGTAGTACTACACTAAGTTGAAGCTTGAATAAATAGTAGGTTCTCTACTCTTGGAGGAGTTAAAACAAAAAAAAAACTGTATTGATCTATATTTGATTGTTATTTTTATTAAATCTACCACTAGTGTGATTTATTATCCTCTTAACTTAAATCAAGCTATGTAAATTTAAAGCCTCGTAACTTTTGATAGAGAGCATATTTTTTCATGCTTCATGTGGCATTGAAAAGGTGGTTCATAAATCTTCATAGATCACACAATTATTTTCTAGAATATTGCCTCGTATTTTATATTTTATTTTTTGTGATTTCACATTCTAGTCATTTACTTGGACATCTTGGCACTTGAAAATGACTGTCTTACATGAGATGAATTTGTTTGATATGTTTTAAATATGTATTGATTTTATTGATCTTTTAAGTTTTTATTTGAGGAGGTATCATAGGTTTCTCTATTCATCCTTTTGTGGTAAAATTAGAAAGGGATAACTATGATTCTTTTATAAAATGGTATCTTGATAAGTTTTAGGTGGTGTAATCATTTTCCTTTTATGTATGGAGTCATACCTAAACTAGAAACACTATAAATTATATAATCTTGGTGTAGCATCATTGACCATGTAGGAGTGATTTGATCTAGTATCAAGATCATGATTCTATGTGTATTGCATTGGATATTGATTTCCCACACACACTTTGGAATAGACTTTAGGTGATCCATGGAGACCCACATATCTCTCCATTCCTACAGGATCCTATTGTAGATTGTTTCATTCCCTTTGTAGATGAAGATCACATACCCTTCGATGGTGATACTTAAGAGGCAATTTATTATATCATATTAAATAATTTATTTACTTAAGATCAACTTTTATTTACATATTAAATAATTTTCAAAATATATTTTAATTATGTACATCATTTATATCAATTAGAATAAACATTTGGTAATTTGAAATACAAGCAATTATCATAAAAAATTTAGAATCAATTCATTCTAAATGTAAAATGATACATACACATATAAATATGCAATTAGTTTTTTAATTTAATATATACTTGGCAAAATAAATTTATATAGAAGTGTAAATTTTTAAGTAATTTAGTGGGGTTTATAATGAAACCTATCCAATAAAATTTGTCATATATTAGAATAAGATATTTTATCTTACATATAAATTAAGTATCATGACTCACAAGATTGCTATATATCTATGTGTTGTAAACAAAATATGTAAAATATGTGTACTAATAAAAAACATGTTTCTTTATAAAAGAAAAGATATGGACAATTTCCTATAAGATGCAAATGGAAAAAAAAATACACAACTCATCTACCCTATATAGACACCACCCTCAACTCTCCCTTCTTGTTGGTTCTTATTTTACTATTTCAATTAATGCTTTCACATAATATAATACATTCACTTCCAACACACACTATACTATTTTCATGTGCATTTTCCAAACCAACCAACACTTTACTAATATTGCTACAATAAGATTGCAATACCTCAAACTCTTGATGTACACCTTCTATTTATACTTTCTTGCTTTCCATTTGAGGCAAGTAGGTCACTAAGTCCAATCCTTTTGAGAAATCAACAAACATTTCTTAGACAACCCTACCTTGATTCTCCCTTAACAATTTTCATGTCCATAATTAAAAGGAGTCTTAAGATCCATTTTCATAAGCCTACATTAATAATGAACATAATTAGGTTGAAGAAAAACCCCTCTTAGATAAAAAATTTTGTGATGTTACCTACCTCCATACTTGTCTCTTCTAGTGCAACTTTCATGAATCCTAGAGTTTATTTTGATTTGTAAATAAAGATTTGGTTAAACCTTTTGTAAAATAAATTATTACAGGGTTTTTTATCCTTTCCTTTCTCTATGTTTATTATACTTATCATACAATCCAATGGAAAAATACACTCTCCTATAACAAAAAAAAACTAAATTTAACTCTAAAAGATCCAATTAAAAACTAAATATATATGTTCCATTCGATACAACACTGCTAGGAAAAACACTGATCACTAAGCACCATTTAATACCATAAGCACCAATAACACTTCTTCAAATGTTATAGCACCACCTTTATTAAGTTAATCCATTAAATGAGCATTCTATAAAATGAACAGTAATCTAATGAAATTAAAACCATTTATATTTAAAACTTATAATTCTCCTTAATAGAATCCTTATCAAACCTCAATAATAGTTAAGGAACATTAATCCATGGTGTCCAACTCAATTGCTTAGGACATGAAAACGTTAAAATTTCTGACACTAAATATAGCCACCATTATGAATGCTTAAGGTGGTTGATAACATACATGTTACTCTAAATGTCTTGAGCTAGAAATCATGGTATATTGTCACTATTGAATCTTAATCCAATGTTGTATTGACCAAGTAATCAACCAAGATAGTCAAATTTCTCCTGGGACTTGTTCATTTTTTTCTATTTAGGGTTTAGTGTTCATTTTTTTCTATTTAGGGTTTAGTGTTCGTTTTTCTGTTCAGGGTTTATTGTCTGTTTTTTGTGTCTAATGTTTATTGTTCGTTTACATTTTTGTTTTTTGTTTTTTTCCTACGGTTTTTACTATTCATGTTTTTTACAATATTTGAAAACTAAAAACTATTTTAAACTTGAAATAAAATAAAATAAAAGACGATTTTCAAACTTTAAAACATAAAAATTAAAAAATAACAATTTACATTAACATTTTTTTATGAAAAACAATAAAAATAAATAAAATAGAATATAAAAAATAAAACTAAATACCTGGAAGGAGGTAAACATGGTCTAGGGGGTCAGCTGGGGTGAAAAAAATGGGTACCTGTGCTCCTCAAAAACGCTTACCCATTTTCCAAACAGTGAAAATGATGGAAAATAGTTTTAAAAAAAAAATACATTTAAAAACGGGTGCCCATTTTTATCAAATCGGGCACCCAATTTGAAAGAAACGGGTGCCTGTTTAGCTTCAGGCACCTGTTGCTAAACGAGCGCCCATTTCTTTATGGCTCAGGCACTCGAAGCTAAACGGGTGCCCGATTTGTAAAAATCGGGCACCCGTTTCTAGTGGGCTCATTTTCCAATCCGCGGACTTCCGCGGGATTGGGACCCAACTTTGTGCGTTTAGCCATTTAAAGAAAATATCTTATTATTGCATATACCTTTATATGAACGTATTCTAATAACAAATCTATATGGTTTCATATTTAGAAATCTAAACATGACAAGTCTAATTCCTTCCTATGTTATTGTCTAAATCTATTCAAAACAAACCAATCTTTTCTCTTTAGATTTCTAATATAAAACAATGCCCGAAATAGAGCCTACCTGTGAATTTCGGAGCCAAATATGAGATGATAGATGCTAGTTCTTCTTGAAAATCTATTGATTATGTTCTTTCTCTGCCTTCTTTCTAAGTTTTTCCAATATTCTTATTTTCTCTCTGTTTCCAATACTGTTTTTATTATTTGTTTTTTTGTTTTTTTAAACCAAATCAACAGTCTTATTTATGTTGATTTCGAACTATAATTTCTCTTGGTTTCGGACTCATCTTAACTGTTATTGACTATTTCATGTGCTAACTACATAGCACGTCTAAGTTATATTGACATATGGAAAATTGAAAGCACCACATAGGCGTGGTTAATGGTAGGAAAGAGTTCATGATATATTCAAACACTATGTGTTTAATGGTTACACATGTCTCCCATTCAAACTCAATGAGTTCACTGCAAGACTCGGTCCATATTAATAACAAACAATGCTTGTATTGTTGCAAAGTCGATACACTTATCGAATTCCTTGTGCAACATATAAGGTTGTGTGGGGTAGTTGGTGTTATAATCGACCCCCACTCCTTTGCCAGATAGAATACTACGTGGGATAGTCGGTTATATCATCGACTCCCACTTCCTTTAAATAATGTGCTTGGAAAATAATATCAAGCAGTTAAATAGCTCGATCAACATGCGATGAAAATCTGCCACTAAATACATTTCTTTGATATTATTAAAATGTTATTAAGTCGGCTACTATATATATATATATACAAAATTCATGAAGTAAAGTAATTCAATTTCTCGATATTTTTTTATTTTTTTTAAGTAATTGGCCAAAGCCTGAATAGCTTTTGACTGGACCTATGAACCAGTGGGGACACAGTAGGGGGCCCCATCCCCATTACATATCTTTGAATTATTATTATTATTATTATATTTGATTAGATTGACCCCAAGACCTTCCCCATTCTATGGAAGGCCAAGAGTCACAACTTAGAATTCCACTTCAGATGTCCCTATTGGGAATTGAACTTGGATCTCCATAGTGAGAACCCAGTGTTTTAACCAGTTAAGCTCAACCCCTTAGACAATTTCTCGATAATTTAATTATATATATATATATAATAACTATATAAGTATATACAATTATATGATCAAATCGATATATTCGAACTCACACACACACACACACACACACACACACACACACACACACACACACACATACTATTATCAAAATACAAAAATAAAAGCATAAATACGATATTTCATCCATTTACACATAGATGTAAACCAAGAACGTACATCTCTACGATCAATATCTTTAGTTAATCTTCTTTTAACAATGTCAGATTAAATCTTACTTTTAAAATAAAGAAATATCATTGAATATTAGTCATATGAAATTCATCATTCAAATTTGAACAAACACCCAATTAAAGTTATATAAATCTTCAATCTTTGCAAGATGCAAATACGCATTCTAAAGTAGTGTGTGAGATTCCATCTATTCTAGTGAAGTCCATGAGCTAAAGCAACTCTACCTGAACCATGTTCTTGTCTTCATTTGTGTTCACCTATTCCTACATTCACTTGCACTCAATTGCTCATTAGCAATGACGATCCCCAATTTCATAATAAAAATAATATTTATCATTCAATTGTATTTACATGTCTTGAAAAGGGAAACATTTTTAGTCATTCCATTGCATTTAAATTTCTATTTCATTATCATCTAATTTTACTTAAAATTCCATTTCCATTTCATTTCATAAATGAAAAATAAGCATTATTTTCCTAATCAAATAATTATAGATAATATGGTTTGTGACATGATGACACTCTACCCCACCACATGTGTCCATTATCCATATGCCTTTCTTTGTTAATTTCGCCTCTAGAGGGTTTATTATTGATTTAAGCCATGTGTTGTATTGGTTCTTGATTTCTTGTTGTTTTCATGTGATGTCATGTTGTATCCCTTGGTTGTTAGGTGCCACCCTAGGTCTTGAGTGTGTGTTGGAACCCCATGTCATCTTCTAGCATGGGGGGTGGTTCCTATTTGGTTCCACATGGTCGGGTGGTTGAATGCCTTCTTCCATTGGGGTGTTCTTCTTGGATGTCAGCGTGCATGGATTGGATTCTTCATTATGTGGATACTCCCTTAAAGTTGATTTCTATGTACTTGGATTAAGAATAATTGTGGGTGAAAGTATAGTGTTGTGTCACACTTTAGGCTAAGTGAGAGCGAAAAAAATCCTACTCGGTCAAGTTTGCGTGGTGCCACATGGCACCTACATGGAGGACGGGTGGTGGGGTCTACTCGGCCAAGTAGGGCTCAATCGAGTCCCGACGACTGCACTTAGCCCCCCATAGTGCTATGTCACATTAAAATATGAGGGAAAGGATGCTCGCAGATGGTCTCGCCGCTTGGGGGACTTGGTCAAGCCCTACTCGGTCGAGTAGGATTCGGTCGAGTCCCACTCGCAGCCTAGTCAGCAAACCCCCCCCCCCAAATTTGCAGAACTTTCAAGTTCTGCTAAGAATTAGACCATCAATTTTTTATTTTTTTAAACTAAAAATACCCTTTTCGAGAGCTCAGAGTGAGGAACGTTGACATATAATTTCTATAGAATTTCAATTAGAAATAGTATATTAAAATTACAAAATACTACAGGTAGGTATATTAACATTCGAGAAGACTCTGATTCGAAAAAAAAAATAGTAAATCATATCAGAAAAAATTAAAAATTTTATATAACACTAAAGGAGAGTGTCTTCTTCAAGAAAATATAATTTTTTGGGGGATTTCTATAGTTTTTATAGGGGAAATTTGGTGGGAGACGAAAAATGTCGATTTCGGGAAGCTTCGACTTTGAATTCTTATAATGGTGAAAATATACATCGAAATCATTTTTATTTTTTTTCAGCACTGGCTATGGATGTCATCTAAAACATATTTCAAAATCAAAGAAAAACAAGATTATTTACATATAGTTTTGTGGTGGGAGGTGAAACCCCTAATTTGCAGTATTTTTCAATAATTGAAAAATTGACTTTAATAATTAAAAAAATATATCAATTCTTGTTCCAATTTTTTTTTTTTAAATAATAGGCATAAACTTCATCTAGTTTTACACATTTCATCAATTTACATCATCTTCAAATACCAAATAGAAATATCACTTAAATTTGTCATTGAAGTTGAACCGTTTTGTTGTTGTTAGCCTTTTCCAAGTTATAAAAGTGAGACACAAGTTTGCACTTTTACCCTTGTATCATGATGAAATGTATATATGAGAGAGCCTGTGTACCTTTATATATATTTTCATGTATTTGCAAATGAAATTGTAATAGGAATTGATGTAGTGATTAGAAGAAGTGTTCATGTAATAGGAATTTATGAGATCTATGTGAAAGAGAATGAAATGGCTTATATGTATTGTGTTGCATTTGTATTTTTGAAATGGTATTGCGTTATGTTTTCCTATGGAATGAATGATAGAAAGAATAGAATAGTTGCCTTGAATCCTACTAAGTAAATGGGAGTTATCTAGATAAAGTGGTTAAATGGATCTATGATACATTATGATAAAGAGAGGTAATATTATGTTCTTGCGTAACTTGCAGTATTAAGAATTAGGTTGTGATGTAGCAATAGAGACTGTGTGCTTGTTCTATGTACTTATATGTATTAGGTCTTAATGATTTATAAACCATGATCTTGTAATAAGATGATGCATTACTATTTAGTTTATGTTGTAATGATCATTATGTTGGGAATGAGACCATAAGAGGAACCAGGGGATTGAAATATTGATTATGTTTATTCTTGTAGTATCATATGTCTTGAATTTCTTTAGTAGCATGGTATCCTATTTGAAAGTAGGTAAGTTCTTTTTGTTGTAAACTTGCATATGAATATGGTCAGTATTCTTAAAGAGTTGTGTAATAGTTGTGCTTAAGGAGATCATCTAGTTCCATGTGTAGAAGAAGGATAAATGCATTTAGATTCATGATGCATCAAGATGGATATTAGGAACATTTGGTTGGTATGTTAAAATGAATCTAAGAAGGTATTATGTAAATGAGCTATGCATTTGTGTTAATGTTATTCTAGTTGCGTGAAGAGTAAATGTTTAGTTGAATGATAGAATATGACATTTTGTATGGGTAAGTGTTATGCTAGAATGTTGTCAAGTAGTGACGTTAAGATACCCTATGGAATGGTTATGTTGCAAGAGTGTACTTGGATATATGTTGATTTTTAAATGAATTAATCCGCTTGCGTAATATAGTTCTTATGATTATGTACCAAAGTTAATGATAACATGGAGTAATGGATGTTTAAAAACAAATTTATCTCCATTTGTTGGTAGATTTTAGATTATTTCTTGAGGGTATTTTGGTGGCCATTACAGTGTTGCAATGTGCATCAAGCATATAATGGTGTGCGATAAAAGTGTAGAAAAAAAACCAAGTGTGTGCACAAAGTATTGTTGTAAATATGGGTTCTTATTTTTATTGATGTCAAACTTATTGATTTGAAGTATGTAACTTGTTGATATTTTTGGTTCGGATGTGATTTGGAATAGTGCAGTAATAGTGGATTAACTCATTTGTCATGCAGATGGTTGGTGATTGATTGTAGTCATTTTAGATGGTATATCAAGTTGTAATATAACTTTACGAAGCTTTGGAGATGATCTTAGTGGTCCACAATTGGTATGTGTATGTGTATGTGTATGTGTATGTGTATGTGTATGTGTATGTGTATGTGTATGTGTATGTGTATGTGTATGTGTATGTGTATGTGTATGTGTATGTGTATGTGTATGTGTATGTGTATGTGTACGTGTACGTGTACATGTATGTATGTATGTATGTATGTGTTCTTATACATTTACTATAATGATATCTAAAAACACAATTTATCAAAATAATACTTATGACACTCTTCATCCTTATGAACATTAAATGTTGTGTCTAAAATCAGTTGTGTGAAATCAATTTGGCAATGACTAGTTTGATACAGAGGTTTGTGAACATAACAAACCCATAAGCTTTGCAGGAATTCTTTTTTAATAAATATTTTTTCCAAAATAATGCAAAACTATTGCTTGCATTATTGATTCATAGTGTCTAAAGCTATAATTTAATTAGATGTGTTATGCATGGCTAGAGGGTATCTAGAGGTTGTTGATATGATAATTTGCATTACTACACAACAATATTTCTTAGAAGTCTTTATGACCTTGGAGATTCCCCAAATTTTCTACTCTTGCACATGGTAGGGCCACTTCTAGTACGAAGGTGTGTAGGGGATTTTTGGTTAATGGTAAAGCTAAATAACTTGGGTGATGATCTCCCTCTTTCAATTGAATTTTGAGAACTTGGATTATCAAGCAAAAGAATTCATTTACATGACGAATCTATTGTTACTCTATATGTCATTTGATTTCTCCAAATGAGTTATTTGGTTCACTATTGTTTTCCATATTAGAAATTTGAAAGAATCTTATGAAATGAAAAGATATATTCTTGATTTTATTATATTTATCAAATTTGAAAAATATAATTACAAAATATAAAAAATTATTTTCATGTTTTATTAATGAACAAATTGGGTTTGTTACTAATATGGGATCCAAATGTAAGACATATAACAAAGCATGGGGATACAATATATAAAAATTGAAATAAAAGGTAACCTAAGTCTAAAATTCCAGCCTTTTGATCAAAAATGTAAATTGTTTTTTAAAATTGAAAAGTGCAAAAAAATCTCACATGTTGAGCTCCTCCTACTAGACTTTCAACCACATATAGAAATGGTATGTGAAATGTGGTTTGTAAGTAGAGTAAAAATCCCAAAATGTGAGGGCATTAAACTATCTTAAGAGAAGTAAAAAAAACTTATATTGTAGGAAACATCAAATAAAAAAGAGTTTTTGAATTCATTTATGATATGGGTAAGGATATTTTAACAACCATTATGTTAGTATCCTACATGCCAATGCTAAAATAGAAGTTGTAGAACAAGGTATGGACATCCATCAATGCATAATGGAAGGCAATGTATTTTTTATATTATAATTGGAAATTCATTGGTATATATGTAAGTTATATGTGGAAACATTGTAAAGCATACAATATGTTTGATTAAACACTTTAAATAAATTTGATCTCTTTTAAAGAATATAATTAAAGTTTATATTGATAAATTCATATTTGTGACTCATTTATTCTTATCATTTAATAATTAGTTACATTCTTTTTTTTATAAGTTAATGGGTCCTTGGAGCTATGAACCAGTGAGGTCACATTGGGGGACCCCATCCTCGTGGTTACAATCCTACTGAGGCATTAATGCCTCCTAGATTTGACACTTGCAGCTTTGATTACAAACTTCTTATTCCTCCATAGGCCTTATCCCTCCATTCTCCTTATTTCTCCATGCTCGTGCATCACCTTATCTCTCCACTACATCGAGCCTTACCCCTGATTGCTCCAATCTACCTTGGCATACTCTGAAACTAGCAGCCTCTTCACTACCATGCACCCAAGATCTTCGTGCCTCAAGCACTAACTTATGTCCACCATAATCTACTTCAAGAGGCATGACTTTGCCTGTGACTGCATCCACATCTGTACTTTGAGTGTGCTAACTATGAAAAGAAGTCAACAATCTTGCACAACCTTGTTATAATTAGTTACATTCTTGTAGGTTGATTGTTGAGGAAGTTATGATGGAGAGGCTTTATAAAATCCATATTGCAATATATTAAAAAAAAAATCTCAACAATATTAATTTTATTTCTATTTTTACAATTCAAATATAGATACTTATTTATTTTCCATTATAGTATCAATGTTTGTGGCTTAAATGATCAAATATACTAGATGCATTGTACGTAAGAGGGAAAACTTTCAAAACAAAGATTTGAAAATACATTTGATTATTAAGAGCATGATTGCAAGTGTAGAATACAACATTTAATCATGCGTTATTTCTTCTTTTTTATGAATCATGCAAGGAAACATTGAGATAAATTTATTTTTATGTTGTAAGGAAATACAATGAAACAATAGTGTCCATCTATCTTTTGAGCATGTAAATAAAGGTGAAACAAACTTTCATAAATGCTAACATATTTTATCATTCTCATAGCAATTAGTGGTATGAATGAAGCACATGATTTGGTACTTATAGATGCTCCCTAAAGTGTTTGGTGAATGTGATAGGGGAGAGGGCTTGTAATTACCTTCTCATTTGTAGCTTGAAGGTGTACAGATCTCAAAATCATTTTGACTATGTATAGATAGAGATGTATAGGTGGTGATTTTTCTTTATTCTTTGGGTGATTGCCAAATGTTCTTTATCATGTTCTTGGATTTCTTGGTGTGTAGACCACCTATATGCTCAAGATGAAATTTCTCAACATGTTCATCATTGGTGTTATTTTCTTTGAGACGTGTGTATGTCATTGTGCCAAGTTACTTGCAAGGGCTTGATTTATGTTGTTGTGGTGACATTTCTTGTGATACATGTGAAAAGTTGGCATTCCTGATTTATTATTGTGCTTTAAGTAATGGACATGTGTATTAGTATTTATGTTGAAATTAAATTTTATGAAGATTTATATATTTTAAATGTGATGAATTTATGTATATAATTTTGAACCCTTATAGGCTATTTTTTTATGCTTCGTCTATTTATATATTGAGAAGATGCCCTTGAAGTTTATGGAATGGTTATAGATATAGGTGTTTTTTACCCTAGCTCCATAGGTCTAAGCTATACCTCAATGATAGTTACATGGAGATTTCACATTGGCCATAACTATTGCCTTGCCCATTGTATTCATTTCAAGTGTGATTCCCTATTATTTTATCACATTTTGACTTAAATACCATCTTCGGTATGATTATAAAAACTATACCCTATGTGAACACCTAGTGAATATGTGATTTAATATTTTTTAAATTCTAATTTCTCTTAATTTAAATTGAAAATATGCTTATATATATTCAAATTTTAAGTTTAAATGTTGAATATTACTTACAATATATATTTAAATGTTTTATTGAGATTGGGTGAAATCAAGGTAAAAGAAATTGAAGGGAATATAAATATAGAAATTATTTCAATTTTTCACCAATTGATTTACATAAATTATTAAATTGAAATTTTTATTCAATTTAAATGAAATTAGATTTATATCATGGAAAAATGTTATTCCGAGTAAAAATTATGCATCAATCTTTATTGGATGGTTTGGCAAAATTATGGGGGAAATCTAGAACGTCTGGAGAGAAACATCAAGCACTTTTCAAGTTTTTGAAACTCATATAGGTAGAACCCACCATTGTATGTTATTTGAATCAGCAAATTAAAAATCATAGTGATATTATCTCTTGCCAGTGACTTGTAAGAAATTATCATTCTAGGTAAAGTCTGTTTATTTGGGGTGCTTCTTGATAAGATGACACTTCCCTTAACTGTCATAGTTGTAAGAGAAGTGGATGTGTTTGGTATATTCAGGCACAGCGCATGGACACCCTAAAACCTTATTATTAAAATGTCTGTGAAACCTATGGTGCTTATGTGGACGCATTTTCTTTGTGCCTATGGACCGTAATGAATATAGGTCAAGTATTTCCAACAACGCTGCTTCTGTTTTTAGTTGGATCCTAAATTGCTGCAACTTATGTTCTTTTGAAGATCTATGGTTTTAAATAGTAGGGAGATTGATGAGAGAGAGAGAAAACAAAAAGTTACCTGGATGAAACTAGATTGAAGCTAGATTGAAGGCCATAAAGTGGCACATGTTTTTTATATGGAAGACAGATCATGTCCACAGACACAAAAAATCTACTCAAAATTGGAGAAATGGGAGGAGATTACTTTATTTGGTGGCTTTCACTAAGTTTATAGCCTCTTTCAGGAAGCCGACTGAGAGATAAAAGATGATTATGCAAACCTTGTCAACACTAAAGGTTTGGTTCTTAACTTCCACCCAAATACCGAACAGAACAAAATCGGCCCTTTCATGTTATTTGGCAAGTTACCTCTAGTAACCCATGCAACTTGCCAAAATTGACATTATTTGGCAATCTTAGTAAAATTAAGCATGTATTTTGCATAGGTTGATAAATCTTCTCAAAACAAGGACAAAGTTCTGCATGGTATTCAAATAGTCGATATTTAAAAGGTAAGGTTTCATATTAGCATATCGGTGTTCATCAAAGCATAAAAGAATGAATTTTTTGTCATATGATATGAAAGATTTCAAATTCTCTATAATCAAATTTAAATATCGTGAGAATTGCCATCTATTATTAACAAAAGGTGTCTATGAGAGTAGTCTTAAATATGAACTTAGTACTAATTATAATAGTGAATAAATAAGATAAACATTTTCAAGGATACTATAATACAAAATAGGAAAGCATAGCAGTTCTAAGGATAGAGGAAGTGATTTATGACTAATAAAAAATTGTTCTATTTGACCAAAATTTTAGAAAGTATTCAATTCAAATGATTGAAATAATCATCTTAACATAACTATGTATTAAATCCAAGGGGTTGAGCTTAACTGGTTAAAACACTGGGTTCTCACTGTTGAGACCCAAGTTCAATTCCCAATAGGGACATTTGAAGTGGAATTCTAAGTTGTGACTCTTGGCCTTCCATAGGATGGGGAAGGTCTTGGGGTCAATCTAATCAAACATAATAATAATAATAATAATTCAAAGATATGTAATGGGGATGGGGCCCCCTACTGTGTCCCCACTGGTTCATAGCTCCAGTCAAAAGCTATTCAGGCTTCGACCAATTACCGATCAAAAATAAATAAATAAATAAATAAATAAAAAACATAACTATGTATTAAATATGATTTAAATATGCATGTGTTAAATTAATTTCATATTTGTGATCAACTTTATTATAATTCAATATGTGTCTTGCATGTAATATAACAATTTATTTGGCAAATCCCTATATCATGCTATGATCTCTCCTTAAATCTAATCATGTCTAAATTTTTAAATACATTCTTGGACATTGGGAAGGCAAGGAGCTTGATGAACACTTTTGGAAGAAGATATGATTTGAATAGGCCAATTTTCTAATTGCAATCGAGGTAGTTGGGAAAGTGAAAGGAAACTTAATCAAAAGAGATGTCTTATTTTGCATTATAAAAAACTAAACTTTCATTTTTCAAAGAAGTTGTTGCAACAAATTTAACGAATATAGTCATGTTACTTGAGGATTTTGTATTTGATTTTATTTGGGAAATAATTTTTTAATTAAATTATTGCACTACATATGTTTTTTAGGAATTTATTATTGTAACTAATTGAATATACAAAATTTAATAAGAAACATGCTTATGCTTTTTAAGCTAAGAATCTATATATCCAATTATTTTCCATTTTTAAGCACTAGAAAATAAAGCTGAAAATAGATGGGAAATTCCATTAAAATATGGTATTGGTTACTCTCTTCAATCTAATATAATATCACTTTTTCTTTCTCTATATTTTAAACTTGGGATTGTGCTTCTCTAAGTTTTGGATTACTATAGTTCATATGAGTTATATTTTAATTGGCAACATTTTTTTATATTTAAAACAACATAATGTGCTTCATGAGTAGCATGCAATTTTAGTTGATCTATATACATGTTTTAGGATTCAAAGCTTTAAAACACATTTTTCACAAGTAGATAATATGTTTTTTTTATTTTTCTTGGAAGATTACATGTTCCTTTTGTACAAGTTATCTTAGGTTGTCTTTCATCTAGTTGCTTTTTTTCTTAGAAGCTTGTGATGTATATTTGAAAGAATATATCTCTACTTTCTTTCTTTCCCTTATCTCCATTTTTATTTCCTTTAATATTTTGGTTAGAGTTAGGTAGATGAGATTAAGATTGTCTTTTCATATATAGATGTTTTACTAATTTTAGATTGGCATGTCATGAACATACTAATAGGATCCCTAGGCATAAATTTTATGATGGACCTCTAGGTCACCTAGGCATACCAAGATCTATTGATATAAAACAATGAAAGTAATTCCCTTTTAAGAGGGAAATATATGTATTCCAACTAATTTTATGTGTTCCATTTAACATGCCATCAAGATGGTATCAAGCATCAAAAAGAATTATTTTTTCCAAGTAAGTTGAGGGTCATAGTAACCTCTAGTGAGGTTTAATTTATCAATAAAGGAAGGAAGATTAAAGGAGGATAAGTAAGATACTCCATTAAAAGGAAAAAATGTCAAGTTTGTAAGATAAATTAATTAACAAACACATTTTGTATTCTAATGGCTAGCAAAAATTATTCAATTTAAATAGTCCTATGGTATATCTACTCTACATTGGAATAATTGGTGGAAAAATAAGATGGAATTTTATTTATCATTTTGGGTTCTAATTAATTACTTCAAATGTATAAAATTTTGTCTAGACTTCTTAATGTAGAATATAATAAAAGTACGAAATATATTAAGAGATAGTTTTGAATTTTGATTTTTTGAAGTTAAAATGGGAATTCAATAGAAAAAATTTAATTGGACTCTTTTTAAGTATAGATACCTAAATACAACTTCGAAGCTATTTTCATGACTATTTAATGGCTTCATGAGAGTTTTGAGGGGTTAATCACACAGTGAATACTTAGAGACTTTCCTAATATATGATTGATAGTAACATAGCTAAAAAATTCATGAAATTATATAACATTATCAACATTCAAATTTTCTAATTTCCATCATCTTTGCCACAATTATGTCAAATCAAATAGGATATTCACAAGTTTGAAATAGATTTTCAATGAAAATTTACTCATATATATATTTATTCAATTAGTTATAGATTATAAAAGCTTGACTTGACTAATTTTATGTAATGCCCCTCCCAGAATCGGTCTTATGATGGTTATGTTTGATGCTAATGAATCTCATGAGTTCTTTTGATTTCCTTATTGTTGATTGAATCCCTCTTGTTTGAGATATTTTATGATATTATTTAATACATTATACTTCTAGAGTGGACGGTGAAATATTTAGGATAAGATCATGTTGTGAGGATTTATGTTGATCCATTCATGATTAGAAGCTAGATTTTATTCTTATTTACTGACCATGGACTGAAATATTTTCTTTATGTATGAAATGTATCATGTGTTCGAATTCATACTATATGAGTTTGTATAGGGTGTGAGGGGATGATCTTTCGTCACTCACTTCGGAGAGACACAGAATGTCACGATTCCCCTTCACCGTTGTGCATGTAATTGTTGGTTATATGTATGTTGTTGTATATATGCTCTTCTCGGTGATGCAGTTGCAGGTACAAGGCATCGACTCCACCTGGCTCTCAGGTCTGAATGTGCCTACATAATAATCCCGATGGAAGTTGTGGGAGATAGCATAACGCATGTTTCTCTAACCCTAGCTTAGGCGAATTCTGATATCCTTGGTTAGTGTCTACCCAATCAGAACGCTAATTAGGCGAATTCTGATATCCTTGGTTATGTTGTGTGTGAGTATGCTGTTGTGTTGTATTTTGGGTTTATTGTATTTGTGTTTTGGTAGGTTTTACTATAAGGGTTTATTTAATTGTGATAATTTAATTGCTTGTGATTGCATGTATAAAAATTAAATTTTGTGTGTGTGTGTGTGTGTGTGTGTGTGTGTGTGTGTTGGATAGTTTTATCATATTATTTAATTAACAAATTAATAGTAACGTTCTGAAATAATTAAAAGGAGGGGAAAAGGAGTTTTTTTTTTGGGGGGGGGGCTCTAGAAGGGAATTCGGAAGAAACTTTTCTGTCTCGAAATTTGCAAGTTTATTTTTTGGGGTTTCTGGGAAGAAATTTAAGAGAAATGGAGAATGTGAATTTTAGTATGCGTTGCTGGATTTTGGGGAGATTCAGCGTGCGTGGCTTGCGTTATTTCTATATTTTCTATATTTTCTTGTGTATATTGAAATTTAACAGATTTAGATTTTTGAAATCAGAAAAAATATATGTATATTTTCAATTCCAATTTGTGTATCATATTTGCAAAGTAAAATTTATTTAATTATTTCTACTATTTAAATATATTTATTTCTACAATTAATATCTATTTATTAATTTATTAATATACGTTTCATTTATTCTAATATTTAGAATCCATTAATTGCTTGTTATGCATTCAAATCGTAATTTTTTTAATTCTCACGAGTATGCTTTTGAGTTTACCCTCTTTGTGGATTAGCTGGCAATAATGCATTCTTTTATTCTTAGTATGAAAATAGTAGAAATTTTATACGGATTTTGGATTAAAGATCCTTTATGAGAAATTGAATACTATGCTAAAATTGTGGGCCCACGCATTCTTCCTTATAAATTTACATTACTAAAGTTTATCTTTAAAATTTAAACCCTTATTTCCTCAAAATGTGGATAGTTCAAAAATCCATGCCCCCATAATTCGAGGGAATGCCACGTATTATTTTATTTGCGAAAACAAAGTCACATAAGTAAATAGAGTTTAGTTTTTAAACATTACGTGAGGATTTTAGGTGGGACCCATTTAAGATTTCCTTAGAAAGAATGGAATTTACTAAAAGTCAGCTTTTTCTTTTATGAGTTATTTAATAATTTTTATTTTTTTCCTTCCTCACTTAAATGTAAATGTTTAAAATAAACAAATTGAAAAAAAACAAATTATTTGTTGGTAGGAATCTAGTATGTTTATAGCAAATATAGTTAATTTTCAAAATATTTTATTATAAAAAGGATTCATGTGGAATTAATTTTTGTAATTTTTTTTTTAAGTTCGAGTATTTATAAATATATATGTAATATTATTAATAAGTATTAATGATTTAATTATGTTGGAAAATAATATAGAATGATAGAGATATGTTTTGTTTTTGTTATTAGAAATTATTTTTTTTAAATGAATTGTAAAGTGTCGGGTCATTAAAAATTATTGTTGTTGTTATTATTTTAATTGCCTTGAATAAACAATTATGAAATGGTCTCTAAATAACTTTTGTTGCTATATCATACATTAATGTTCTTACAATTGAAAACCTCATGTGTAGTTTGATGATAATTATTCTTAATACTTAAAATGTTTTTTTTCTCATGATTGTTATTTAGATGTAAACCATGTGCCTATGATGTGAATATTATTGGCTTTGGAATTGTTTGATGTTTAATTTAGCCTAACCCTTGACCTTTAATTTTTTAGTAACCTAAATCAATAAGAGTTCGGGTTTTGAACCCTTTTATTTTATTTTGGCTCGTATGTCTTTGGGGACTCCAAAGGTTGGTCTTTGAGATCAGTTTATTTTGTCAGTGATATTATGCTCAGATTTATGTTTGGGCTTTAATTATGGAAGTTTGTGATGTCTTATCAGTCTCTTGGTATTATTGCATTACCCTCGTTTTGGGATTGAGCTATGTTGAGCTTTTTTATGGAAGCTTAAGTATTTGAGGCTTATGTGGATTAAGATTTGATTCCAGACTTGGTTGGAACTCATTATATGGCTTATGATGCTTCCGATCTTTTCAATGAGGCTCATGAGATTATTTAATGATTCATTTGATGATGGTTGGTTTTGGTTTGTTAGTGTCATGAGGTGGAGTGGCTTCCAAGTGGGGGTCGAGGCCCAAAGTGGCTACTAAGATAACCCATTGGAAGTTTCCTTAATAAGTGACAATCTAATTAATGTATTAGGGAGGGTGGGTAGTTAAACCCATTAAAAAAGATAATGTATGCCCCACCCATGGCTTGAGTGCTTGTATAGGCTCAAGATGAGGTGTGGAAGGCCTGGAATGGCAGACCAACTACCTTGTCCTCGTGAAAGGTTTGTTGGTTTTGCATGAGAATTGTATGGGGGTCGGGGGTCAGGAGAGGCTGCCAGGATAACCCGGGATGGGGGTCGGGGCCTATGGAGACCTGCCAAGATAACCCATATCAAGCTATGTAATGGCGTGCTCTCCCCTTGTGAGCACTAGTGTCCTACTTTTGTGCTTGCAGCCTCTAGAGTATCCATGTTTTGATTTTTCTCTTGGTGTAATTTGTTTGAGACTTTACCCTGTGGAAGTATGATTAGACCATGTGTTGGTTTTCCCTACTTATTTGCATGAGGTCCTTATGTTAACTCCTAACATGGGGGGTGGACCTTCGGGTTCCACATGGTCAAGTGGTATTTGTCTTCTTCCATCGGGGATTTTGGATCTTGTCTTTGCATGAATTGGCTTTTTTCTTGTTCCAAATTGCTAATCAAATGGATTTGGTCATCTCGGTGAATCAGGTGGAGATTATATGCATTTATGATGTTGCACTAATGTTTATCTAATATAAATATGTATGGACCCGCCTACATGAAAAATGATGTAAATGGTGTAACTATGAAGTGTATATGATACAATCTTGATGCAAGTAATATGAAATTTGGATGATAGGTTTTATGTCAATAAATGGAAACATATATCTTAAAATTAAATGTATTCGTGTTCATTATCGATACTTTATATATTATAATGAACTGTCGTAATTGGTTTTCAATGAATGTAGTTTCAAAAATATTTATATGATGCAGTGCAATTGTATGGTTCAGTAATTGATTTTAATGGATTGTTTTAGTTGCTATTTAGAAATATGTTCTTATATGTAGCAATGATGTCTTTGTTTAGTTTTTAATTTTTGTAATTGTTGTTTGTTTAGACTAGTAACAACATTGAGAAATTTTAGGGGAGAGTTGGAAGATGTCTTTCGATTGTGCATTTTAGTTTCATTCATATCCTTCTAATGTTTTGTTCATTTAATAGTAAAAATAAATAAAATCACTTTTGTTTGGTTACATTACTCTATTCCTCTAGGGTTTCTTGGTGGGGGTGTTACATTTTAGAAGCATCCCCAAATTTGAGGATGAAGAGAGTGCAAACTATAATTTTTATATACTAACTTATTGGTAGTGTCATACAAGTTACTTTAAATTTTAAAAATTAGAGAATTCCACTTGAGGTTTTTGGATTAAACATACAAATTCACACAACTAAATATTAATCAATTCAAACCCTTTTTTTAGACTCCAAGAAGAATCGGGAAGAAATTCGAATGTAGTCATGGGAACTACCCTTGAAAACATCAAACCCATTGATACATTCTAAAACTTTCTTTCCAAGAATAAAGAAAGGAAATTTCTATGAATTCTTTTGACATATTCAGGGAAAGAATCATTTCATATCTCTAATTCATAACTATGAAACATAAATTCAAGTAGTAGAGACAAACTCTAACAACATGTTGAAGGTTCTTAAAATATCATGCATGTGATGTGTGAAGAGCACATGGTCGTCAAAGACCTCCCTCCAAAATCAAAATACACCTTTAATACATGTATGAAAATACTTAATAGGAATGGCCAACTAGGGGTTTCTAAAAGCCTTTAGATTATTTTGAACAAATCTAAGTTATTATCTATAAGTCAAAATTTCCATTCAAATGAAGGTAAAGTACTTTTATGATGTTGCTAAAGTTTAATATTGATATAAATCCAATTGTAAATTTCTCCAATTAAAATTAACCAAAGCCTTATCACATTAAAAAATAAATTAGTTTTGCATTTCACTTTTATAATCTTTGCCCACATTGATATTTGATATCCTTGGGATATTCACCTCTAAATTTGATGATGGATGTAAAAATTTAATGCTAGCATGTTTTGATTGGTTATCAAACATTTCAAGAATTTAGACAACCAAGAGTGTCATATCATACATGTGTGGACATTTACCAAAAAAAATCAAATATTTTTTTATCTACTAGATGGATGTCAATTGGTCTCACATCATAGATGAAGCTATTCAACAACCCCCTCATTGAAAGTTTTTCTATAGAGACCTCTCATGGTAGACATGTGTCCTTAAAGGTTCACACTTATGTTTAACTTGTGTTGAAGCTAATTGATTAAATGAATTTATTTAGGGAGAAAAATCAAGGGAATCATACCCAACCTTCCTTTGCAAGAGTCATCAAAAAAAATTAAACCCTCTTGATTCTGATAGAAAATTTAAGATTAAAAGATTTTTAGAATATAACATGTAAGAAAAAGAATATATATTAACTGCAAATGTTTATACTCATGATTTTGAATCACAAAAATGTCTCTAATCATTGGTTAATTATATTTGTTAATAGTTTAAATATTATTTATGATTTTCATAGGTATTGGTGTATGTATGGACCAAATGAATTTAGGCAAAAATATGCAACACCTTTTGATCCTTCCTCAGTGCCCAAACTAGGGAAGCATAGTAGACCTAGTCATAAAGATACACAACATGGTTGAACCTATCATTTTAGCACATGAAACATGGTTCATAAGTCAAAACATTTCTCAATATGGTACAACCAGGTTCAACATGTGGACAAGGGAGACATAACTTGTCACAATCAAATGACCAATGAGTTTTTATGAACAAGGTCCTTTTTTGTGCCATATATTAGTAAACAATTGCATCGATGGGTGGAGTCATTACTACTACTTGGCATGCTTGTATATGCAATGCATAAAAAACATGAGCAAGTGGTGCATGAGGACCATGTTTGAGGGTCAATCTTCTAGGGATGATTTTATTACCCTATATAACAATTAAAACATTGATCATTAAATGAAGACATCAAGCTATATCTTTGATAGTAATAATGCTCTTGCAGTGCAACAATGGGTTTTGGAAAACCTAGACAAGTGGTTTGCATATCAAGAGTATAATGTCATTATTGTTGATGAAGATGGTCAAAACCCATTTATTTTGGGAATTCAATTACCAAATAAACTCAATTGGATGCTTCAATATGGCCACAAAAATCTATTGGCAATGGATTCTACATTTGGTACGAATGCAAATAAGTCATATTGTGTATTCTTTTGTAGAGTTGAATTATTTCTTACACTCAATTAAAACATAGTGCGATACATCATACCCAATGTCTTATAATAGTTTCAATTATATATAATGCTTGCATTTGATTCAAAGCATATGGGGGTACTTGTGGCACGGGTGATTATGTCTAGGTCTTGTGTACATATGGTATTACATATTGTGTGTATTAAGATCCAAAGGGTTCACTTGAAGAATATTGATTGGAGACTAAATGAATTTAATGTGGATTATGCAGGTGCTTAGTTCAAAGCTATCATGTTTTTCATTTTTCATTAAAATTATTTTTTTTGTAAATATTCAATACATCCCATGGAAGAACATTAAATACTAAATAAAAGTATTCATAATGCAAAGAAATATTTTAGTGTGATGTGCATCTATGCTCTTGACATGTCAGACACATGTGGTTGAATAAGTTGATCATAAAGGTTAAAGATGATGCAATTGGACAATAGATGTTCGATACACTTGGATATATCATGTATAATTTAATAAATAAAGATTCGTTGAGGAATGAGGTCCACATATATTTATTAAATACTTTAAAGATACACAACCTTCATTCATTAAATATTTTAATGTGCATTGGTCTAACTGGTTGAGTATGTGGGCTAGATGTTGCCATACACTAAAGCAGTGCATGAAAAGAGACAAATAGTGTCATAGAGTCCTACCACTTACACCTAAAATGATGACTTTTAAAAATAGTTGAGCATGTTGTAAATTATCAAGATAATTTATTGGTACATCACCTAACAGTACATGTTTATGTCCAAATTTATTGGTGGGCGCAAGTTAACAAGAAATATGGTTTCTATAGGAACTTTGAAATTGCAAAGACTGAAAACACATCTTGAGTTTGATCCTTGCAAATTCTAGATGGTCATGTTACATTTAATGACATTGATTATCATGTAGTAAGAATGACAAATGAAAGGAATCCTTGTTTTTGATATGAGGTTTATAACTCATCATTCTATCTATGTATGTGCAGATTGCAACTTTTCAATATAAGTATACATTAGCAAGCATGTGATCAAGATGAATTTGATGAGGGAGAGACAACATCTATCTAACAACAAACTTCATGCAAACCTTTATAATATTTCTACTACAATTGATTATATAGAAGAAGGAGGCACCACCAATGTCTCTAATCATTTGGTATTTGGAAAACATGATTTTTTGTATTCAATTGGTATATCATTCTTTACAAAATGTATGTTTTAATTTTTTTGTAATGTCAATGTAGGTAACTAATGAACTTGATGGGAATGGAGCTAATGAAAATTGTCAACTCTGGAAGGATCATTTTGTACATACATAAGTGACATTATCATCACATTTTGATAATTACAATCCTTGTTAGTTTGATTTTTAATTTTTTAAATATGTTAAATTTTTTGTAGACCATTGACAATAGTGATGGAAATGCAGCGTTAGAAATGAAGTTACAACTAATAGACAAGTTTTAGAGATTTTTTATTGACACGCCTAATTTGGAAACACTTACTTTCATTGATAATAATTTAGAGGACTTGTCAAACAAGGTCAAAAGTAGACACCTCATTCTAGCTCAGATTAGACAATCCAAGTGTACATCCATTTTTTCTTGTACAATATGGATTTAGTCACTCTCTTTGTTGACAAAGATACTTGATTGAATGCATGAATGTGAGGAGAAGGCAAAGTATCTCCAACAAAATACCTATATTTCCATAGATGACACAAAATATTAAGCATCAAAATTGGTCTGATGATCTTGATAGGACAAATGAACAAGGATCGCACTCAATACAATGAATATGATTTTGACATAGTTGATAGCATATAGTTTGAGAGCATGAAAGATATTATTGTGAGCACACACCATTTTATTGAAAACACATAGGATAGTGTCATCACACTTGTTTAGTTTTGTACTATAAATATTTTTAAGACATTGGAATGCTACAATGTTATTTTGGGCATATATTACAAACATAATTGGAATGTGGTCAATATCCAATTATTTGAATTGGAGGACATGGTTAACTATTATAATGAGTTAAAATCTATGTATAAATTAACCTCATTTAATTTTCAGTATCCATGAAGATTATTGTACTATGAAGCAAATGAAGCAAATAATTCTACATTGTTGAATTTAGAAAATACTCACAATAATCTATGTATAAATTTTTATTTCTATTATTTGGTATATGAAATCATTATTCTTGTCAAACCTATTTTATGACTATATTTTATGCATGACTATATTAGCATGATGTCTTATGTAGATATCAATTCTATACTATCACTATTAAAGTAAGGATACAAAAAGGTAATAAAAAAAGGTAATGTTTATTGATGAAAAATCATATGTATTAAGATTCAAGAGTACTTTAACTTCTTATTAATTTTGAAATACTTAAGTTGAATGATTATTTGATCTAGGAAGCCTTAGAAATGTACTTATAAAAATTCCCTTAGTGATGTTGTAGACAATATTTTGACTATTGTAAAGATTTATCTAAGTGATGTTGTAAAGATTATTTTCACTAATTTTAATTATATTCTTTCAATATAATTTGCATGTACAACATTCTTGAAGAAATAATCAACATTTGTGCATATTTTTAACAATCTTTCTCAAAGGTTCAAAATCTTAAAACTTGTGATTTAATATACATTTGATTAATGTTTGGTAGCTTATATGTGGTTTTTTTTAAATTATGGTAATATGTATATTTTGGTATAATAAAAATGTGAAAGCTAATAACTATTTTGATGTAGGTGAGTAAGATACCACATAATTTTCATGCATGAGTTGCAGTGCCTCTCCTTGATTCGTCTTTCCTTTTGTGCATCCTTAGATTATATTGGCATAGCTTAGACTATTTTTATGATGCTTTGACTAGATACTCATGGATTTATCATATGACTTAGATGCTAAATGTTGGACATTAGACATTATTATGCCGTGTGTAACATCATGACTATTCTATGTGATGACATTTCTATGTTAATATGATGATTGGTTACTCTCTGAATGTTCTTTTCTATTATTGATGTATTCCATACTATTTATGATGATTTCTTGGCATTATATTATGGTACTAACCTCGTCTATGATATTGTATGATGTACTTGACCATTGTTTGACTGTCTTCATGGCGAATCAATGTCACATCACTCATTGTGAGTGAGATGTGCTATTATGGGATTCTACCACTTGTCTGCCATATCCCAATGGTTATGTGGTTCGGAGTTGACATGATATCCCACCCTATACTCTAGGTTTCATTTGGCTACCTTTGTAAGTTTAGCGTCAAGCGTTGAGTTAATGCCTAGCATCGAGTGGTCTTGGTCATTCTTGTGGTTATGTGATTATTTGATTGGTTTTATTGTTATTATTATGATTAATTAATTAATTAATGGATCCATATAGTTTAAATAATATTAAAATAAATTAATGGGATAACATAGTTTATAAAATTAAATTATTATGAAGTATAAATATTTATTATAGTGTAAATCATTATTACAATTTATTAATGTCATGGATTAATTATTATATAAATTATTTATTTGTTTATGGATGTTTATTTATTTATACTCCCTTTGATTTATTTGGGCTTTTGTATTTATTTATGACATATAGTTTGTTTATTTATCAGGCATTGCTTTATTTATATTAGTATTAATGTATTGATGACTTTTATTTTAATAAGCCTTATTATTTTATTTGGTTATGTGTATATGTTTGTATAAATGTATCTTCTACCTACCATATTATATAATTAGCTAACTCTTTATTGGAAAATAAAATATAAATACCATCTTGGATAGGTAAGCTTTATTGTATTTTGGATTATTTCTATTGGTGGATTTGGAGGCTGGGGTTTTTGGGTTTTTGATGGTTATTTAATTGCTTTTCAAGATTGTTTTCAGGTTCTTCCCAAGGGGAAAAATTTCTCTTGCAATTTTTCTTCATTTCTGAGTTTCTTGGAGCTTATACAACTTGCATTTCCATAACTTCAAGTTAAGGTTGGTGGTTTCATGCCCTTGTAATTTTTAGTTTGTATTTGTTGTCTTCGTCGTGTCTGCAAAATGTTTGCGGGATTCCTGGGTAAAAGAATTTATGAAAATGATTTTTATATATAGTTGGTATATAGTTTATGGGAAATATTTGGGGAATATTTCATACATTATAGTATTATTCCATGGTTTCTTGTAAATTTATTTGTTTGGAAATAAGTATGTGCATTGTCGCACAGCAATGTGTGTGTATTTTGTGTTTCAAGCCCATTTTGGGTTGAGCTTGTTGCAAAGGGATTCATGCTTCTCTATTTATTCTATGGTGTATTGAGAATGGTTTTCTGTGTGGGTCTTTATGTTGTTTCTGCATTTTGTTGGCATGGTTTCCGTGAATTGGATTTTGATCAATCAATCGTTCAAGAATTCGTTTATGTCTATGTTTTAGTTTTGCTTGGGCGACCTTATAGGTCTTTATTTCGGGTCATTTGGTTAAGTCTGTGATTTTGTTTCCAGATCACAAGTTTATGAGTCTGAGTCAAATGCACTATTTTATTTAAATGCGTTGTCATTTAGTGTAAATGTGTTGTCCTTATTTGTGTTTGTGTTGTTTTGCATTTTGCATGAGCTATCCTATCTGGTGAATGCGTTAACCTGAGGTATATGCACTAACTGGTGCTGTGAATGCAGTAGCCTACGCCATGAATGTGTTATACTACGTAATGAAGGATTTATCCTACATAGTATATGCGCTAACCTACTAGGTAAAAGCATTGTTCTGTCCAATTTATTTTAGTTGCCAGTTTTGGTCAATTTTCGTACTTTCAGTCTTTCATTTTTGTACCCCAGAGGTTGTATTTGATTTATTGAGTTGTGTCAGGGTTGTAGTATGATCTTATTCATGATTTCATTTATTCAAGTGGCTTTATGTGGTATTCTTGTATGTCGAGCTATTGGATTGGATTCTTTATGTTGGTTTGTCGTTATGCATTAGATAAGCCCATGGTTGCTCTGCATTGTCTTGATTTGTACTTTACCTAAGGTCTAGGTGCATGTAAGGCTTAGAGTGAGCTTCTTAGTGAGTGACTGGGATCGCATGGAGTGGATTGCCAGGTGTACCCGAGGTCTATATCATTGGGTATCTCATGGGAAGTTTTCCATTATAATCAAGTGATAACCCAATAATAATGCAGGGGGTTGGGTAGATTAGTTAACTTAATAAGATAATTAAAACATTTTGGCCCCTTTTCCTTACTTGCGATGGAGACCGAGATAGGACTGAGAGGGCCTTGGTAACCCAAGTAAGCTAATCTTCCTCACTCCATAAAGGGAGATGGCTCCACTTGTACATCTAGGATAGTTGGGACTAGTGCCCATGGTTCCCTTTTGTGCATGTGATGACACTCTTTTCCCTACATGTAGGTCCTAGTACCTTGAAATTGTTTGTGGAATTTCCTGTGAGGATCTCGTGTTGGTTTTCTTTACGTTTCCTATGGTTGCTTTCTTGTTAGTGTTCTAGTTTTTCCTTTGGTTGTTAGGTGTCAGCTTAGATTTAGAGTATGAGTGGGATCTTGTGTCATCTCCTATCACGGGGGGTGGTTCCTTTGGTTCCACATGGTCGGGTGGTTGGTGCTTTTCAACCATTGGGTTTTTCTTCTTCCTATGATTTCTTGCATGGATGTGGACTCGTTGCTTGTAGCTCATGGATGATTATTGCAACAAATTATTGTAATGGATATCTTGGATTTATAAGGTGTAATTTATCTTGTATTAAGTATTGGATGAGCTATTCTCAAGATGTATTGTTCTTATAATTGAAATTGTAATTTAGTAGATGCTTTAGGATTGAAAAACATGATGTATCTATATGAATATTGCATTGTTGAAAATGAAATAATGTTAACAGATGTGATATGGACTTGGCATGTTAATGTAATTGGATTCTTACTCATGGTTATATGATAATGTGATAATGGACTTAGGTGAATGAATAAAAGATGAATGTTTTCATGAATGTTGTATTTTGCATTTAGAAAATGATCATGTTAGGAAATGGTTAAGGGATTTAATCATATTTGTTTTGGAGCTAAATGAACCAAGAAGGATATTAGACTTGCATTGAAAGATTGTGTTTATATTAGGTTGTATATCATGGAAACAGAGAGTAAATAGGAATTGCATATGTATTAATTAATGATTAGGAGTAAATGAAGTAGAAGAATGATATTTCTTGTGAGAAGATTAAGTGATGATGTTGGAATTCCCTAGGGAAGTAGTGATATGATGTCATGATATTTCCTCTTGTATATTGGTTAAGATTTTATGTGCCATGTTATGATCATGATGAATAGATATTAATGTATATTTATTTGCATCGTTTAATGATGATGTGTTGCATTTGGTATAAAAAAAAATTTATCTCTATTTTTGAATGTTAGATAGTGTATTCCTGTAGGGTATTTTGGCAGGCATTACATGAGTGCATCTAGTTGGCTATCCAATTATCACAAGCATCTTCCATGGAATGTCCCCCTTTGTATTGATAAATTGAGTGTCCCTTATTGGTTGAGGGACAATATAGTGAATAGAAATAACACAAATGAACCAAGGACCAATAAAAATAAAATTGGTTTAATTACCCCATTATATTCAAGGTGCATCATGTCATGCCATCATTCAAGTTATCACATGCATGCACTATAGGATACCTAATTTGTATGATATGAAGTCTATTATGACAATAAAAGTGTGGACTATTCTTTATAATAGAGATAATGGAGAATTGTTACCAACATCATTGTCATAAAACAATAATCAAGAATGTGATATTGTTGGAGAGGAGGACGAGTGGTGATAGGAGAGGACATCTTTTATGTAAGTAATTAAAAATTATTTAGTTGTGACAACAAAAGTTTAAGAAATATATTTTTTCAAATATTTACAAACTATTTACATATTGTATCCATGACTAAATTTGATTTTGAAAGGTTTTACAAATGTTGTTCTAATAATATTGATGGGTATAGCAATATTTTCTAATTTTATGTGACAAATGTAATCTTTACACTTGTTTATCTAAATTAAATGTTTGCATATCCATTGTCACAACCCTCCTTTATCAATTTTGGATTTAAATCACAATTTTATTTTATCTTTGGATAAGCTATTTAAATGATTGAGTAAATATTATAAAAAGAATGAAAAATAATAACACACACACACACACATGGAAAATATACATTATTTTTATTTATTTAATTTACACATCCAATTATGGCACATGTTGTAGGAAGAATAAGAAGCTTCTAGAGGATTCTCCACCACCTTGCAAGTAACTCCTCCACTAAGTCTAATCAATTTGCATGAAGTCCAAAATTGGGAAAGAATCTCCTTTTTTAAAATTTTAGATAATGGAATAGGGGGGAATTTTCTTATAAATGATATGCAAGTTTTCAAAAATGGGAGTGGGTGATTCCTTGAAGAAATTCTTCTCTCAAGTAATTGTTTTTTTGGTAGTGATATTTCATTTTTGGGAGAATGGCTAAGGTTGCTTTGGAGGATTGTTTTCAAGCTTGAAGGATCAAGGGAGGCTAATTAAAGGATTCATAGGGGGTTCTACAGCAATTGCAAGTATCCAGGTTCTTTTAATCTAGTTTTTTTTAATTTTGAATCATGCATCACATTCTTGTTGCGAATTAGATTAGATCAATCTTGTTTCAGTTCCTTGATGAGAATTAGATCAATTTGTTTCAATTTCTTGCTAAGTATTAGATTAGTAAAAGAAAAGAAAAAAAAAAAAAAAAAAGAGAAACTTGTTTCAATTCTTTGTTGAAAATTAGATTAGATATGATAGTTCTGATACTTAATATAAGTACAGATCCAATAGCCAACAAGATGAGAGGGGGGGGGCGTTGAATCATACAAACTTAATCATCCATAAAAACATCAAATTCAACCTTGGTAACACATATATCAGTCATATAACCAAAAATTGTCAAATGTGCAAATTCAAAAGCATATGAACAATATAAACCTCATAACACCAGATTTAACGTGGAAACCCAAATAGGGAAAAACCACTGTGGGATTTCAGACCCACTAAGAAATATACTCTTCTAGAGTATACTCGGTTAAAACCAAATCCTATTAAAGATTACAAACACATTGCTAGATGTGACTTGGTTAAGGGATTTCCCTCAGATCTGTTAGGATCTTCACTTTGTTAGAAGTGACCTTGTCAAAGGATTTCAAACACTCAATCAGAATGTCACCTTGTTAGAGGATTTACATATAAGACTGTTAAGTCCACTCGGTTAAGAGATTTCCTGTCACTTTCACAAAATAATAGTAATAAAATATGTCTGCAACTTCACATCTAAAATGCTAAAGCAGATTCCTATTTGTTCGATACAATCTAGACATAGAACTAATCTTGTCTATCTGTTGGGCATCAATACTCTGTTATTCTAACAAGTCTTCAAGCTTCTGTGCTCGGTAATCACTATGTAGCATCCATGTGCATACACTTGCCCACATACATTGTTTATCAATAGTTTCCTATTTATAAACAATCTTCTAACCGCTTAATCTCATTGATCACATTTCTCATGATCAATCATAGCCATCAGATCTTCAATCTTGTCCAGGTTCATTGTATCTTTCGATCTGAAAACATTTTACCCCATCTTGGAACTTGCACGTTCACCTTGGAACTTGTGTTAGGGTAATGCGGTTCAATCTGAGTTGTAGATCTTCTTGTCGACTTTCCATTGCCTTAGATTCGTTAACAAACTTCTTCCACGGCTTACCAATCATCGATCCGCTCTAGCTCATCAGCATCATTCATTAAATATCACATGTAAACATTTAATGCATTCTGTTATAGCTCGGTTACAACTCGGTGAATACTAAACTTCACTTGGTAGACATTCTGCCTTCATTAACCGACAGCGATAACCTTAGGGTTTACCGACTAGGTTCCTTAGGGTTTATCGACTAGGTTATTTTCCTGATAACATAGTATAGTATTAACCTTTACATTTTAAAACATATGTATGATGTTAAAACAATCTAAAACATCAAGATCTCATCATTGTCTGACTCGGTAGAGTTGCCCATTGAATAACTTATCCCCTTATTCATCATATTCTTTCCTGTGTCTTTACCGACTTCTTTATAATCTTCATATCATACTTCTCAAGATGTGGCAACATCATACTGAATTAGAAAATCAATTTCTTGACATCAATGGCAAAATAATAATATCAAGATAATAAATCATCTTTAATCAGTTATGTCCATAATCATCAACAACCTTCTCAATATCCTTATAATGTAATATTGCCAACATTCTCCCCCTTTGGCATTGATGGAAAAATCAATTGATTTGACCTTTAAAAGATTTGGATTGTTATGATTCTGAAATGCTTGAAATGCTCTCCCCCATACATTAGACTTCTGTTTTCAATCTGTAGTCTTCTCTCAGTCTTCTCCCATATATTAGTCTTCTCCCCCTTTGGTAGGTCTTATCCCCCTTAGGTCTTCTCCCCCTTAGGTAGGTCTTCTCCCCCTTTGACAATAATGCCAAAAAGAAAAATAACTAAAACATAATTTGTTTCTGTAAGAAGTTATTGCCTGCTGTTGTGTATCAACTGAGTCTCGGTCAAAGCATTTGTCTTCAATTCCTGTTCCCTGTATTATTCTAGTACACTTTTTAGAAAATCATTCTAAAGTGTATCACTCCAGCATCAACTCCCCAAAAGATATTCAATAGAGTCATCGAAGTGATGCTTTCATTGAACTCGGTCAATGAGTAAAAGATAGGGGTAGGACCCCTAACTTACTTCTGAGATATTCAAAAGTGTCCTTTGGTAGTGGCTTGGTGAAGATATCAACTATTTGCTCCTTTGTGTTAACATATTCCAACACCAATTTCTTCTCTTGAGCTTCTTCTCTAAGATAATGATATTTGATAGATATGTGTTTTGTCTTAGAGTGCATAACAGGATTCTTTGAAATATTAATGGCACTAGTATTGTCACGGAATATAGTTACTGGCTCAGTAACTCTCTCATTTATACCTTCCAACAGTTGTTTGATCCATGCAATGTTGGTACAATTTAGTGTTGCTGCAACATATTCAGCTTCGGTTGTTGATTGAGAAACACATCCTTGTTTCTTGCTAAGCCAACTCACTAGTCTTTCTCCTAAAAAGAAAGCTCCTCCACTTGTGCTTTTCATGTCATCAATGTTGTCTGCCCAATCAGCATCAGTATAAACTTTTAAATCAAAATCATTTCCTTTCTGATATACTAAGCCATAATCTTCAGTGCCTTTTATGTATCTAAAAATTCTTTTGATTGTCGTCATGTGTATTTCCTTAGGATCTGCAGAGAATCTTGCAACAATACCTACTCCATACATGCTATATCTGGCCTGCTGTGAACAACATATTGTAGTTTTCCAATCATAGATTGGTAAAGTGTCTCATCAACAGATGCAGATTCATCATTCTTTGATAGTTTACAGTTGGTAGTCATAGGAGTACTTACTGGTTTTGAATCCTCCATTCCAAATTTCTTCAAGATTTCCTTTATGTACTTGGATTGGGTAATGAAAATCTCATTTTTCATTTGCAGTATTTGTAAACCTATAAAATACTTTATCTCACCGATTAATGACATCTCAAATTCTTTGCTCATTTCATTTCCAAAGTTCTTGCATAAAGAGTCATTTCCACAAAATATAATATCATCAACAAATATGGCTGAGATTATTATTCCATTTTCATCATTCTTCATGTACATGTTGTTGTTCTCACTTGTCCTTATAAAACCAATCTTAATCAAATAAGAGTGCAATATTTCATACCATGCTCTACGTGCTTGTTTCAAACCATATAAAGCTTTGTTCAATTTACATACCTGATCTTTATTTTTGTCTTCAACAAATCCTTTAGGTTGTTCAATGAAAACTTCTTCTAATATTCCATTCAGAAATGCAGATTTGACATCCATTTGATATACCTTGAAGTTTTTGAAAGCAGCATATGCCAACAATGTTCTTACTCCTTCAAGTCTAGCAACAGGTGCAAAATTCTCACCATAATCAATTCCTTCTTCTTGGGCATAACCTTTGCAAACTAGTCTTGCTTTATTCTGAATGACCTCACCTTTTTCATTTAGCTTGTTTCTGAAGATCCACTTTGTACCGATTACATTTTTGTCCTTCGGTCTTGGGACCAGTGTCCATGTGTCATTCTTCTTCATTTGATCAATCTCTTCTGTCATAGAATTTATCCAATCTTTACTGTTAAATGCCTCTTTCACTATTCTCGGTTCAAATTCAGATATCAAACATGTGTTCTATCTCAGTTTGTTCCTTGTCATTACTGGATCGTCCTTATCTCCTATAATCTGACTTGGTGCATGGTGTCTTCTGACATACTTGGCTAATACAGGCTCGGTAGGCTCTGTATGATCTTCTTCATCACTCGGTAACTGGATATCTTCTTCATTTTCTTCAACAGTTATCTCAGTAGGACTTCTCCATTGCACATAGACAAATTCATCATAGTCTTCTGGTTCATTAGAATTTCCTTTATCATTTCTTTCTGCAAATTCATCAATTTTCACATTTGCACTTTCTACTATTTTGTTAGATGATTTGATCAGACATTTAAATGCTTTGCTTCTAGAAGAATATCCTAGAAATGTTCCTTCTTCACTTTTCTGATCAAACTTGCCATTTCTATCATCTTTATGAACATAACATTTGCTTCCAAAGATCTTAAAATAATTTACATTAGGTTTCTTGCCATACCAGATTTCATAAGGTGTCTTCAAAGTACCTTTCTTCAATTGAACTCGGTTCAAGGTGTAAACAGCTATGCTTATTGCTTCTCTCCAAAATGTTTGTGGAACCTTCTTCTCAATCATCAGTGTTCTAGCACAATCCACAATAGATCTATTTCTTCTTTCAGCTATTCCATTCTGCTATGGATTTCTCGGTGCAGAGACTTGTCTTTTAATACCATGATCATTGCAAAATAGGTTGAACTCATCAGATGTGAACTCTCCTCCTCTATCTGATCTAAGACATTTCAATTGTCTTCCTATTTCATTTTCAACTCTAGCCTTGTACCATTTAAACATTTGAAAAGCTTCTGATTTTTCTTTTAAAAACATAACTGACATCATCCTTGAATAATCATCCACAAATAATATGAAATACTTATCACCATAATAACTTTGAACTTTCATAGGACCACAAAGATCAGTGTGCACAAGATCTAAAATTCCCTTAGAAGTGTAGGACTTACTTGTAAATCTTGATCTTGACATCTTACCCATCTGGCATCCTCGGCACATAGCATTCTCAGGTTTTTCAAGACTCGGTAGACCTCTTACTCTGTGCTTCTTACTTATCTTGATCAGATTATCAAAATTAACATGACAAAACCTTTTATGCCATAACCAGGTATTATCGATCTTTGCATGCAAACACTTATTGTGAGTTGAGTCAAGGTGAAATGTATTACCTTTTGTTTGTGTCCCGATAGCAGCTAACTTTCCATTCTTGTCATGAACTTTGACAATTCCTTTCTGAAATTCTATTCGGTAACCTGTGTTGTTTAGTTGTGCTACACTCAACAAATTGTATTTCAAACCTTCAACCCAATAAACATCATTGCATCTTGCTTTATCAAGAAGTGTTGTGGATCCTTTACCTCTTACCGGACATGGTGCATCATTAGCAAATCTAACATAGCCTCCATCATAATCTTCTTAACATCACAAACTTGTGTTTATCTCCTGTCATATGATGTGAGCATCCACTATCTATAATCCAAGAATCATTAGTGTTTATGTGAGATATTAGGGCTTTTTCTTCATACCTTTCTTCATCTAATCCATCCTTGATAGCCACATAAACAACTTCCTCTGTATCAATCTCATCTGATTTATCATCGTTAGATTCCTCTTCAGCAATTAAGCATGTCTTTCTATCTCTTCTTCTGAAGTCTCAGTGTCCTCTGTAATGATTATCTTTCTGTCTGTCATCTCAGTAATCTCTCTTTTCAGTGAAATCTTTGTCAGGACAGTTAGAAGCGATATGTCCAATCTTATCACAATTGAAACATTTCAAAGGTAGTTTTCCTTTATACTTACCTTTGCCTCTCGGTAACCTTTTGGCCGATAGTGCTTCAAACTCTTCTTGCTTTCTGATTTCTTCATACAGTTTGTGTACCTCCTCCATGTTCTTCTGAAATCTTTCACTTGCTCCACTATGATCTCCTTTAGAGTACTTATACTTTCTTCCATTGTAATCATTAGATTCATTCAGATGAAAAGAACTAAATGCAGATTCAACTTTATTTACCGATGACCCATTGTTATCAAAATTACTTAACTCAAATGCATGTAGCTTACCAATAGTAGCATCCAAGGAAACTAGCATATTAGGTACAGACCTCAATTCATTGATTGTAGAGACTCGGATTGCATAGGCAGGTAGAAGGGTTCTTAACAACTTACTTGTCACATCCTTTTCTTCAATAGTTCCTCCTGCTCCTTTGATTTGATTTACAATCTCCTTTAGTCTTTTACTGTACTGGGTTATGTTCTCACCTTCATTCATCCTCATAGATTCAAGTTGTCCTCTTAAACTATCAACTTTTGCTCTTTGAACATGTTCATCTCCTCCATATACAGATATGAGCTTAGTCCACATTGCCTTTGCATCATTGTAGCCTTCTAGATCATTAAACTCTGAGTTGGTCAATGCAGATGTTATTTCAATCATCACTTGAATATGTTCTTGCTTAGCCTTTATCTCTTCCATAGTCAATGGATAGGTGCTCGGTGCAACAAAATCATTCTCCAAATAGTATACAGCATATTCTCCAACTCCTGATAGATGTAGCTTCATCCTTTTCTGCCATGTAGAGAAACTTGACTTATTCAACTTAGGTGCATCCCTCTTATACATCTTTGGATCTTTAACTCAAATGCCTTTAAACTTTCCTTTCGGAGTCCAAAGCTCTGATACCAATTGATAGTTCTGATACTTAATATAAGTACAGATCTGATAGCCAACAAGATGAGAGGGGGGGGTGAATCATACAAACTTAATCATCCATCAAAACATCAGATTCAACCTCGGTAACACATATATCAGTCATATAACCAAAAACTATCAAACATGCAAATTCAAAAGCATATGAACAATATAAACCTCATAACACTAGATTTAACGTGGAAACCCAAATAGGGAAAAACCACTGTGGGATTTCGAACCCACTAAGAAATATACTCTTCTAGAGTATGCTCGGTTAAAACCAAATCCTATTAAAGATTACAAACACATTGCTAGATGTGACCCGGTTAAGGGATTTCCCTCAGATCTGTTAGGATCTTCACTTTGTTAGAAGTGACCTTGTCAAAGGATTTCAAACACTCAATTAGAATGTCACCTTGTTAGAGGATTTACATATAAGACTGTTAATTCCACTTGGTTAAGAGATTTCCTGTCACTTTCACAAAATAACAGTAATAAAATATGTCTGCAACTTCACATCTAAAATGCTAAAGCAAATTCCTATTTGTTCGATACAATCTAGACATAGAACTAATCTTGTCTATCTACTGGGCATCAATACTCTGTTATTCTAACAGGTCTTCAAGCTTTTGTGTTCGGTAATCACTATGTAGCATCCCTGTGCATACACTTGCCCGCATACATTGTTTATCAACAGTTTCCTATTTATAAACAATCTTCTAACCGCTTAATCTCATTGATCACATTTCCCATGATCAATCATAGCCATCGGATCTTCAATCTTGTCCAGGTTCATTGTATCTTTCGATCTGAAAACATTTTACCCCATCTTGGAACTTGCACATTCACCTTGGAACTTGTGTTAGGGTAATGCGGTTCAATCTGAGTTGTAGATCATCTTGCCGACTTTCCATTGCCTTAGATTCGTTAACAAACTTCTTCCATGGCTTACCAATCATTGATCCACTCCAGCTCATCAGCATCATTCATTAAATATCGCATGTAAACATTTAATGCATTCTGTTATAGCTTGGTTACAACTTGGTGAATACTAAACTTCACTCGATAGACATTCTGCCTTCATTAACCGACAGCGATAACCTTAGGGTTTACCAACTAGGTTCCTTAGGGTTTACCGACTAGGTTATTTGCCTGATAACATAGTATAGTATTAACCTTTACATTTTAAAACATATGTATGATGTTAAAACAATCTAAAACATCAAGATCTCATCATTGTCTGACTCTGTAGAGTCACCCATTGATTAACTTATCCCCTTATTCATCATATTCTTTCCTGTGTCTTTATCGACTTCTTTATAATCTTCATATCATACTTCTCAAGATGTGGCAACATCATACTGAATTAGAAAATCAATTTCTTGACATCAATGACAAAATAATAATATCAAGATAGTAAATCATCTTTAATCGGTTATGTCTATAATCATCAACAACCTTCTCAATATCCTTATAATGTAATATTGCCAACAAGATCAACCTTATTTCCTTCCTCTAATTCATCTCTCTGGTTTTTCGAATAGAAATCTGAATCTCATCCTTTTAATAAGATCTCTCTAAGAATAATAGTTGAATCAAAATTCCTCTGTGATTATCAGTTGAAATTGAAGAATATATCTCCTGTGAATGAATCCTTGATCTCATTTGATTCCATAAACATTTTTCTATTATCTGGTTATATATCCTCTCTGTGAAAAATAGTTGAAATGGAGGAATAGTTTTCGCTGCGAATAATTCTCTGTGATATTGTCATTTGATTCCATATATATATATATATATATATAATCTAGTTATATATCCTCTCTGTGAAAAATAGTTCAAATGGAGGAATAGTTTTCGCTGTGAATAATTCTCTGTGATATTCTCATTGACTCCATATATATATTTTTCTATTATCTAGTTATATATCCTCTCTGTGAAAAATAGTTGAAATGGAGGAATAGTTTTCATTGTGAATAATTCTCTGTGATATTCTCATTTGGTTCCATTACATTTTTGTGTCTGGTTATCTACTTCTCTCTGGAAATAAACTTCCTCCTTGTGAATGGTGGAATAAGCTCTCTCTCTGTAAATATTAACCTCCTGTTTACTGTAAAAACAATCTAGAACAATTGTTGATTTATCTAATTTACTCATGCTCTTACTTTCATAAATAAATACTCTTTTTTGTTTATATATATATATATATATATATATATATATATATATACATTAAATTTATTTCGAATGATAAAATATATTAACTTTATTTCGAATGATAAAATACATTGAATTTTTTTTGAATGATAAAATGTTTCAAGGGCCATATTCTCGAAAATCATTTTGGGTATCAGGCGGTGTGCAAGGTAGTGTTGACGGTTATTGTAACCGTCGAGGGAAGTGGTACCCTCCACTTCCCTTGCGGTCACTGTCATGGCAATGGCCGCAGGGAAGTGGAGGGGACCACGGGGTCCCCTCACCACTGCAGGGCTGCTTCCACAGACCCATAGTGGTGATGGGACCCATGGGTCCCACTCCCACGTACTCCCCCTCTTTATTTAAAAAAAAAAACAATAATACCACTGTAAATGCGGCTATTGTTATACTTTTTTTGTTAATAAAAAGGTTTTTTTGGTAATTTTCGAAAAGTATATATTTTTTTTATTTCCTTTTCCAAATGTAAATTAAATTGTATAAATGCCTTAGGAAATTTATAATAATAATTAAATTCCCTTTTTGCTATTTTCAAATTGTAAGCTAAAATTGTATTAAATTTTATAATTGGAAAGCTAATTAAAATTTTTTGGGTTACTTAGTTGGTATTTGGACTCATTGAAAAGTAATTATTGCAAATTATCATGATTTGAATCTAATGATTAAATTAATCGCTATTTTTGGAACCTATGACCATAGGAATCATGCATTGCTTAATCATGCACGCAAGTTGCACTATTCTTATAACATGCAAATTACTTATAGATTAATTACATTTATTGACCTGTCATGCAAGTTGCACTATTCTTATAACATGCAAATTACTTATAGATTAATTACATTTATTGACGTTTCATGCAAGTTGCACTATTCTTATAACATGCAAATTTCTTATAGATTAATTACATTTATTGGCGTTTCCATCTCCATGCAAGTTTCACGTTTAAATATTATTATGCAAGTTCCTGATCGTTATTATTATGCAAGGTTATATTTCAAGTTTTGAATAATAAATAATGTTAGTTATGGTTTTATTCCATGTAATTCATCAAGTAGTTATTTCAAGTAATTGAGCTTTGCAATGTCTAAATTCATAATTATTTTTCAAGCATGATGTTTATCATAAGTTAGAAAATTAAATAAAGGAAGATGGAAATCAAAACCTAGTAGCGTTTAGTATATACGGTGCCTCTGGGTCATGCTTACGTGTAATGTCGTCGTGTTGAACTACTGCACTTAACACCTAATAAAGCTACATCAACGACGTCTATGGCATCGTACCTATAAATCATCGGGGAGTAATAAGGGACACTTGGAAGTTAAAATCCAAGGGGCGGGTAATCCTCCTTGGATCGATAATTTAATAAGATAATTCTAAAGCGATCTTTCATCTGCTGAGTTAAGCTATAGTAAACCCCTATAGGGATGATGAGTGAAATGCTTTTGTAAAATTGATTTAATCTCGAAGAATTGTTGGTGATTGAAAATTTGGTCAAGGGTGACACTCATGATAAGAATTAGGATCTAGTTGTTTTAGACCACAAGCAATAGGCCATCTTGAGTCTTTGCTTAAGCATTACCATCGTGGGTAGCAACCGCAGAGAAACTGTCTGGGACATTGACCCTAGAAAGGGTTACGTACCCACTAATCAGTTTACATCAAACCATAGAGTAGAAAATAGAACTACATACTTTATGCCTTGATCCTGTGCTAAAGTGGGTATGTAGGCAATCTTGGGACGAAGTTGTCCCTCGTACTCAGGTGTTCGTGGGTGGGTTCTAGGCTTGGTAAAAGAAAGATTGAGTAAGAGTCCTATTTTGAAATATAAGATAATTAGATTGTAAAAAGTAATTCAATGCATACTTAGAAGGAATCCCGTATGGATTCGCTTGACTTCCCGAGGCTTTAAGCCAAATTCTGAGGCGGAATTCAAGCTCGTATTATGTTATTTAATTACTCCTAAGGACGGTGACCTCGGTGCACTTCTGTTAGAAGAGTGTAGTACTTAGTGAGTGGCTCAGGACCCAAATAGTCCCGACGAGTATAAGTCTATGGCCATAGAACCTCCTATCCCGATTGGATAGATGCCTACCCCGTATGGGTAGATGCCTATCCCGTATTGGATAGATGGAATCTTATGTCCCGTATGGACAAATGCCTAACCCGTATGGTTAGATGCTCATCCCAAATGGATGAATGCCTAATCCAAATGGATGGATGCCCAGAGTATGCAATTGAATCAAATACAATGATTAAACTAAACACACACAAAAAAAGAATGTTCAATTTTGTTGAGTTAATTATGGTGGGTTGTTACATGTGGTATCAGAGCAAAGGTTCAACTCTGGGCCTTGTGCTCACTTCAATTTACACAACTAAGGGAATGTTTTGCAATGATAGAAATTAAATTTTAAAAATCTTAAATCAAGAACTTACTAAGCGTTTGTCGAGGGCAAGGGTACAATTTCCTGAGTTTGAACAAGGGTAGACCTCAATGTGGCACCCCTAGGATTATATGATATAATTATTGGAATGAGTTGGTTAATAGACCATCAAGCTAATTTAGATTGCTATAACAATGTTGTGGAATGTTTGGATGATGGAGGAAAAAGGGTCAAAATCCAAGGAAAGTTTAATCCCATTAATATAGAAACCATATCAGCCATTCAATTAAAGAAGGAAAAAAGAAGAGGAGGCCTAATCTATATGGTTGAAATTGATGAAGGAAAAGAGGAAAATACACCAACCTTTGAAAATACCCCTTTCTTAAAAGAATTCAAGGATGTTTTTCCAGAAGAATTACCTGGCTTACCCCTAAGAGGAAGTTTGACTTTTCTATCGAAGTGCTACCAGGATCGGAACCAATATCAAGGGCACCTTACTGAATGAACACAACTGAATTGCAAGAGCTCAAAATGCAATTAGAGGAACTCTTAGCTAAAGGATTAATAAGGCCAAGTGTATCACCATGGGGGGCGCCAGTTTTGTTTGTTAAGAAGAAGGATGGAACCTTAAGGCTATGCATCGACTATAGGATGTTGAACAAAGTCACCATAAAGAATAGGTATCCCTTACCTCACATAGAGGATCTTTTTGACCAAATGAAAGGAGCAGCAGTTTTCTCAAAGATAGACCTCCGGTCAGGGTACCATCAACTCAGAATTAAGGGGGAAGACATTCCGAAAATAGCTTTCAGGAAAAGATATGGGCATTATGAATTCACAATAGTTCCTTTTGGTGTAACCAACACCCTAGCTGCATTTATGAACCTAATGAATATTGTACTCCATGACTACTTGGATAAATTTGTTTTGGTATTTCTGGATGACATATTGATTTACTCTAGGAATGAGGAGGAACATTTAGTGCACCTACAAATTGTTTTTCAAAGGTTGAGAGATCATAAGTTATATGGGAAATTGTCAAAATGTGCCTTCTTCGAGGAAAAGATTCACTACCTTGGGCATATAATATCAAAGGAAGGAATAGCAGTTGATCTAGATAAAATAAAGGCAATAGTAGAATGGCCGATCCCTAAAAATGTTTCAGAGGTAAGAAGCTTTATGGGGATAGCAGGTTACTATAGGAGGTTTGTGGAAGGATTCTCTAAGATAGCAAACCCCATCATCTCATTACAAAGGAAGGGTAAAAGGTTTGTGTGGACAGAACAAAGTGATAAGGCATTCCAAATTTTGAAAGGGAAACTAACTTCAGCACCCATTCTAAAAGTACCAAATCCGAATGGACACTTCACAGTCGTAACTGATGCTTCTATTGAAGGTTTAGGAGGAGTACTTGTCCAAGATGAAGGGGTAGTAACTTACAACTCCAGAAAGCTAAAGACTCATGAAGTCAATCATGCACCCCACGACTTAGAGTTGGCAGCAATTGTGCATGCCCTACAGAAATGGAGACACTTCTTACTAGGGAAGCCCTTTGAGTTAAAGTCAGATAACCAAGGACTAAAGTACATCTTTACCCAACCCCACTTAAATGCCATACAAAGAAGGTGGTTAGAGTTTCTAAGTGAATATGATTTTGAAATTGAATGTATTAAGGGGAAGGAAAATAGGGTGGTAGATGCTTTGAGTAGAAGGAGACACTTGATGACTATAGCAACATTCAAAACTTCTTTCAAAAGGCAAGTGACGGATGAGCAAGGTCACGACCCATGGTATGAGCAGGTCAAATTGACATTAGAACATGATCCAACTGATCCTAAGATTGGAGGTTATACATTAGATGAAGATGGGTTGCTCAGATACAATAATAGAATCTGTATTCCTAATTCAGGAGACTTAAGGGAAGTAGTCTTGTCGGAGGCTCACAATGCCCCTTATTCAAGGCACCCAGGATTTAACAAACTTTATGCAGATCTAAAGAAGTTATACTTTTGGCAAGGGATGAAGAATGAAATTGTCAAGTATGTGGCTAAATGTTTGGAGTGTCAAAGAGTAAAGGCAGAACATAGACATCCAGCTAGATTGTTACAGTTACATGATGTACCTCAACACAACTAGCAAGTTATTAGCATGGATTTTGTGCAAGGGTTGCCCATGTCACCTTTTAGGCATGATACAATAATGGTGGTGATTGACAAACTCACTAAGGTGGCACACTTTATACCAGGGAACCTAACGGATGATGCACCTACCTTGGCTAGGCATTTTTTTTTAGGTTGCATGGAATGCCAGAGAAAATCATATCAGATAGAGATGCTAGATTCACTTCAAGGTTTTTGGACAACTCTTCAAGAAACTCTGGGAACTCGACTAAATTTTAGCACTGCATACCACCCTGAAACTGACGGTCAAACAAAAAGAACAAATTAGATTATGGAAGACCTACTTCGCATGTATTGCATGGACCAACAGAAGAAATGAGAAGAGTACCTACCTCTGGTAGAGTTTGCTTACAATAATACATATCAAACATCTTTGGGAATGGCACCTTTCAAAGCTTTATATGTCAAACACCTTTGAGTTGGGATAGTCTTGAAGATAGAGTAATGGAGAGGAAAACTAAGGAAATTAGGCAAGGATTTAAGGAAGCCTCATATAGGCAGAAAAGTTATGTAGACAAAAACAAGACACCAAGGGAGTTTGAGGTGGGAGAGAAAGTCTTCCTAAGGGTTAGGCCACACAAGAGTTCCATAAGATTTGGGAAAAGGACTAAGCTTGCACCTTGTTATGTTGGAACCTTTGAAATATTGGGAAGGATTAATCCAATTGCATACTGGTTGGCCTTACCTCCCCAATTGAGCCGAATCCATGATGTCTTCCATGTATCTCTTCTTAAAAAGTATGTACCTGATGAGAAACACATTTTGAATTGGGATGCTTTACAGGTCCAGGAAATGGGAGGAATAATGATAGAGGCATTCAAAATCTTGGAGAGGCGCCAGTGCCGGTTGCGCAACAAAGAGGTTGATCAGTGCAAAGTACAATGGGATCAATATGATGAAAAGAATGCCACGCGGGAAGTTACTAAGGAAATGCAGCAGTTGTTTCCTTTTTTTGTTTTAATCATGAACTATAGACTCTTTTGGATGCATTCAATAAGTGCATTAGGACGATGCACAAATTAAGGGGGGGAGGATGTCACAACCCTCCTTTATCACTTTTGGATTTAAATCACAATTTTATTTTATCTTTGGATAAGCTATTTAAATGATTGAGTAAATATTATAAAAAGAATGAAAAATAATAACACACACACACACACATGGAAAATATACATTATTTTTATTTATTTAATTTACACATCCAATTACGGCACATGTTGTAGGAAGAATAAGAAGCTTCTAGAGGATTCTCCACCACCTTGCATTTAACTCCTCCACCAAGTCTAATCAATTTGCATGAAGTGCATGAAGTCCAAAATTGGGAAAGAATCTCCTTTTCTTAAATTTTAGATAATGGAATAGGGGGGAATTTTCTTATAAATGATATGCAAGTTTTCAAAAATGGGAGTGGGTGATTCCTTGAAGAAATTCTTCTCTCAAGTAATTATTTTTTTGGTAGTGATATTTCATTTTTGGGAGAATAGCTAAGGTTGCTTTGGAGGATTGTTTTCAAGTTTGAAGGATCAAGGGAGGCTAATTGAAGGATTCATAGGGGATTCTACAGCAATTGCAAGTATCCAAGTTCTTTTAATCTAGTTTTATTTTATTTTGAATCATGCATCTCATTCTTGCTGCGAATTAGATTAGATCAATCTTGTTTCAGTTCCTTGATGAAAATTAGATCAATTTGTTTCAATTTCTTGCTAAGTATTAGATTAGTAAAAGAAAAAAAAGAAAAAAAAAAGAAAAGAGAATCTTGTTTCAAATAATAAAATACATTGAAGTTTTTTCGAATGATAAAATGTTGCAAAGGCCATATTCTCGAAAATCGTTTTGGGTATCGGGCGGCGTGCGAGGTAGTGCTGACGGTTATTGTAACCGCTGGGGGAAGTGGTACCCTCCACTTCCCCTTCGGTCACTGTCACGACAGTGGCCGTAGGGAAGTGGTACCCTCCACTTCCCCTTCGGTCACTGTCACGACAGTGGCCGTAGGGAAGTGGAGGGGACCACGGGGTCCCCTCACCACTGCGGGGCTACTTCCGCAGACCCACAGTGGTGATGGGACCTGTGGGTCCCACTCCCACATACTCCTCCTCTTTATTTATTTTTTTAAAACAATAATGCCACTGTAAATGCAGCTATTGTTATACTTTTTTTGTTAATAAAAAGGTTTTTTTTGGTAATTTTCGAAAAGTATATTTTTTTTTTAATTTCCTTTTCCAAATGTAAATTAAATTGTATAATTGCCTTAGGAAATTTATAATAATAATTAAATTCCCTTTTTGCTATTTTCAAATTGTAAGCTAAAATTGTATTAAATTTTATAATTGGAAAGCTACTTAAAATTCGTTGGGTTACTTAGTTGGTATTTGGACTCATTGAAAAGTAATTATTGCACATTATCATGATTTGAATCTAATGATTAAATTAATCACTATTTTTGGAACCTATGACCATAGGAATCATGCATTGCTTAATCATGCACGCAAGTTGCACTATTCTTATAACATGCAAATTACTTATAGATTAATTACATTTGTTGACGTTTCATGCAAGTTGCACTATTCTTATAACATGCAAATTACTTATAGATTAATTACATTTATTGACGTTTCATGCAAGTTGCACTATTCTTATAACATGCAAATTTCTTATAGATTAATTACATTTATTGGCGTTTCCATCTCCATGCAAGTTTCACGTTTAAATATTATTATGCAAGTTCCTGATCGTTATTATTATGCAAGGTTATATTTCAAGTTTTGAATAATAAATAATGTTAGTTATGATTTTATTCCATGTAATTCATCAAGTAGTTATTTCAAGTAATTGAGCTTTGCAATGTCTAAATTCATAATTATTTTTCAAGCATGATGTTTATCATAAGTTAGAAAATTAAATAAAGGAAGATGGAAACCAAAACCTAGTAGCGTTCGGTATATACAGTGCCTCTGGGTCACGCTTACGTGTAATGTCGTCGTGTTGAACTACTGCACTTAACGCCTAATAAAGCTACATCAACGACATCTGTGGCATCGTCCTTATAAATCATCGGGGAGTAATAAGGGACACTTGGAAGTTAAAATCCAAGGGGCGGGTAATCCCCCTTGGATCGATAATTTAATAAGATAATTCTAAAGCGATCTTTCATCCACTGAGTTAAACTATAGTAAACCCCTATAGGGATGATGAGTGAAATGCTTTTGTAAAATCGATTTAATCTCGAAGAATTGTTGGTGATTGAAAATTTGGTCAAGGGTGACGCTTATGATAAGAATTAGGATCTAGTTGTTTTAGGCCACAAGCAATAGGCCATCTTGAGTCTTTGCTTAAGCGCTACCATCGTGGGTAGCAACTGCAGAGAAACTGTCTGGGACATTGACCCTAGAAAGGGTTACGTACCCACTAATTAGTTTACATCAAACCATAGAGTAGAAGATAGAACTACATACTTTACACCTTGATCCCGTGCCGAAGCGGTTATGTAGGCAGTCTTGGGACGGAGTTGTCCCTCATACTCAGGCATTCGTGGGTGGGGTCTAGGCTTGGTAAAAGAAAGATTGATTAAGAATCCTATTTTGAAATATAAGATAATTAAATTGTAAAAAGTAATTCAATGCATACTCGAAAGGAATCTCGTATGGATTCGCTTGACTTCCCGAGGCTTTAAGCCAAATTCTAAGGCGGAATTCAAGCTTGTATTATGTTATTTAATTACTCCTAAGGACGGCGACCTCGGTGCACTTCTGTTAGAAGAGTGTAGTACTTAGTGAGTGGCTCAGGACCCGAATGGTCCCGATGAGTCTAAGTCTCTAGACAGAGCACCTCCTATCCTGATTGGATAGATGCCTACCCCGTATGGGTAGATGCCTATCCCGTATTGGATAGATGAAATCTTATGCCTACCCTGTATGGGTAGATGCCTATCCCGTATTGGATAGATGGAATCTTATGTCCCGTATGGACAAATGCCTAACCCGTATGGTTAGATGCTCATCTCGGATGGATGAATGCCTAATCCAAATGGATAGATGCCCAGAGTATGCAATTGAATCAAATACAATGATTAAATTAAACACAAAAAAAAAAGAATGGTCAATTTTGTTGAGTTAATTATGGTGGGTTGTCACATCCATGTGTGATTAACCAATATTAAACACATGTGTCTAAGCTTCCTAGATAATTGATTTTTTATGTGTATCCCCTTGTTATATATGGGTAAACATACATGATTTTCAAAATAAGAGTGTTGAATGTAAGTTTGTGCCATGTATATATATCTTGGAAGTAGATATAAAATTCTAATTCTAGTATCTAAATATTTATTGTGGAGAGTAATACTTGATGATTAGAATTTACATTAAAATATTTTTATGAAATTTCATTTTAATAGCATCTCTATGTTTCACAATAATGACAATTTATAAGTTGTGTCTCCCTTTACACTACTCAAATTTATTTAGTTGAAAGTTTATAAATCATATTCAACAAATCCAATTTGTGCATGTCCTAAAATCATGGAATTCCATTTAAGGCATTATGTCAAATAGTTCACCTATCTTGACTATTCTTTCATATTTTGCATATGTGTCTGCCATAGAATTTCCAACTATAATATCTCAAAAAAACCCTCTTCTCATTATATTGTGATGGATGTACATGCCCTATTCCAAAGCTTCCTATTTGGAATATGCAAGGATGATGCTAGCAAAGGTTATGGAATTTGTCTTTATACTTGTTATGCTTCCACATTTTGCATAGATGTCTACCAAAGTAGTTCAACTAGAGTATTTGACAAAATTAACTATAATATATGACAAACATCCCCCTTCCACTATGCTCTAATGGATATTCATACCCTTTTCCAAATCCCCATTTTTGGGACAAGTAGGGAGGATATCGGCAAAGGTTGTGAAATGTGACTTTACACCTACTAATTACTTTGCTTGAAAGTTCCAACAACATTTCTAATAAATCAATTTTATGCATATCATGCAATCCTAGAATTCCATTAGATGACATCTATTTGAGGCAGTCTACCAAACAGATCATGTGTTTTTTCTATTCATGTCATGCTTTCGCTAAGCTAGGGTTAGTAGCTTGTAATCAATATAAATCATTGAGCCTTTATAAATAAATATAATCTTGAGTAATTAGAATTAATATAGGAATCTTACCCATATTAGAGTTAAAATACCCACAACTAATTTAAACGATCGACTAGAAATGGAAGAAACTAAATAAGAAATTTTTTTTTAAATAGGGTTGATTACGATTCATTTAAGGCTATGATCGATTTAGTTTCATTAATTATTAGTAGTGGACAACACTAATAATAAAAGTCAATGCTTAACTTGAAATAGTGTGACTTGCAAAGAAATTTTAATGGAGGGGTATGACTTCCTCTAATTAAAAGTTAAAAAGGGGAGAGAAAACCATTGGAGAGGATCAAATTGAATAATCAAGTTTGAATTGGAGAAGAATTCAAAAATAAACTCGCGTTAGAAATTAAGAATAATAGTCTATAATATCAAGGGAAATAATTGGTATGCAAGTATTTGTTGGCATTTTTTATTATGTTGTGATTGTCATTGATGGACATACACTTGCTTTGAGATCACTTTTTGTAGGTATGAGTTATGCTCAAGCGGTATGAAGACCTCAAGCGGTCCGAGGATCCTAAGTGGTGCAAAGAAACTAAAGCGGTAGTTATCATTTTCCCAGTCTTCATTTTTTACAACCGGTAATCGGTTTAATGTTTGAACCGATATTACTCTATGATGAGTTACCAACCGGTAATCGGTAAAGTTGTATGAACCGGTAATACTCTATGATGAGTTACCATCCACCGACACTTTGACGGTGATTTTGTGTCGTGTTATCAAATGTGTCTAGATGCAATGAACCTAAGAACTTGCAATGTAATCCTATTAGACCGACATGAAATCAGATTCCTTTTTTAAGGACATCATGTCTAGGGTTTTAAGATATGTAGTTGTTAGGGTTTTTGGTGGTTGATGAGTTTTTGTATGTGAGATCTTAGAAGAGAAGATCAAGTCTGTGTGTTGTAACAGAGTGTGGATCTACTGAAGACTGAAGTAATGCTGAAATGCATTAGCAATGAGCTATCATGGATCTAACCAAGCAGACTGTGCTATTTGCTAGATCATTCACTTGTTGATTACTCACATCTTCGATAAGTCTAAAACCCTTAACCGGGTAGGCCCAGAAAAGCCTTTGTAAATCCTCTAACAAGGTGGTTCACATCTATGGACCTGAAATCCTCTCACAAGGTAGTCTTTAATCAAACTTATCTCCTAACAGAGATTGAGATTCCTAACAGGATCTATTCTAGTCAAGAACATTGTATGACCTTAACCAGTCTGACCTTAACCAGTCTGGTTACTATATTGTAGATAGTTACTTGTGAGTTTTATCTCATCGTGGTTTTTCTCATTGAGGTTTCCACATCAAAATCTCTTGTGTTATGGTGATTGTGCTTCTGTGGGTGAATGCCTTTTTTGTTGTCTGGTTTGCATTTGTGTTAACTGGTTTGTTAGTAAAATTGTTATACCGATTTACTGCTAAACTGTTTAAGTGTTTAAGTTCAGTTTTCTTCAGCATACTAATTCACCCCACCCTCTTAGTATTCATCAATTGGTATCAGAGCCAACCTTTCTGTAAGTTTAACCACTTGGAAAGAGATATGGGGGAATACACTGTGAGGGAACTTACTCATCGGCTCACTCAGAATGAGCAAGCTTATGATGAACTCAAAGTCAAGTATAAGGCCTCTCTAGCAAAAAGGAGAGAGCATGCTGAGAAACTGATGGAGCTAATTGAAAACCGTTCCTCTGATGAAGCGGATATGGAAGCCCTAGTTGAAGAAGTTGAAAAACTAAATGAGTATAATGCCAACATAAGAAGGGAATTGGAAGGATTGACTATCAGGATGTGTCAAGAGCTTGAGAACCGGAGGAAAACTGAAGATCTGGTAAAAGACAAAGATCATGAGATCTCTAGGCTGAAGCAAGAAATCAGTGCACTTGCCGCTCATCTCCAAGAAAGCAAAGTGGAAAAAGAAGATATGCAAGGTGAACTTAACTTGGCTATTTTTGAGAATGCAACCTTGAAGGAGTCCAATGCTGCTATTACCAAAGAACTCACTGAGTCAAAGGAAGTACTTGCGAAATTCAATAAGAGCACTATTAAGCTAGAGCAAAAGCTTGAATCAACAAAACCGGTAAAGAATACCACTGGACTTGGTTTCTCTGAATATGAGGAAGGTGAGACCTCTGGAGCAAGAGATGTAGCATCAAAGAAGCAACTGACATCAAAGGATAAAGGTAAGAAAAATTTCAAACCCATTTGCTTTAATTGTCTCAAGGAAGGACATACTGCTAATGTATGTAGAAATAAGGCTTACAATAACTTTCCTTACTTTCTGAACAATAAGCCTAGATCATATAGATTCAATGGAAATTGTTATACATGCAACAAGTTTGGGCATAGAGTGTTTGAATGTAGGTCTGTCATGCACAACATGGGAAGGTATCCTCAAAGGGGCCAAGGAGTTTTTCCTGAACCCTCTGGGAACTAGAATCCTAACCAGTTTAATACCTATAATCATTAGTCAGGTAGCAGTGGCTATCAAGCGGCAACTGGATGGAAAGCAAACTATTTGATCTGTTATGATAGTGGTCACATTGCTACAACATGCAGAAGGAAGAATGGAAATATGAATAAAGGACCTTGGAGAGCACCTGGAGTGGTTTGATATCATTGTAACAAATTGGGTCATTCAGCGAGATTCTGTAAGATGAGAAAGAATATATCGGATGATATACCGGTCACTCCAGAAGGAAAGATTGATGTTGAAATTGTTCAAGTGGATATGAAGAAAACCTAGAAAAAGAAGCCAGAAGATGTGTCTCTAGAAGAACCGGTTTCTGCACCTGATGTGGAAATCTCTAAACTGGCAAACTAAGCTATAGGAAAGCTTAGGGGGAAACAAATCGGTAAAATATTTTGAACCCCTGGTTTACACCGGTAAAAGACCTTAACCGGTATGTAATATTTGTCTTTTGGCAGAAGATCGGAAACGGTAAAAGGCAAATTAGGGTTTATGCCCTAATAATGGAGCATTTATTATGGTATGTGAAGAATTTGTTTAAAAGAATTTTTTAAGTCATTTTTCACTTATCAGTTTGTGAGCGAAGAATTTTTCGAGTGCAGAGCGACAAAAGGCGAATTGTCTAGCGACTTGGAGAGATTTCAAAACCTTAAAGAAGAATCAGAAGATAATATCAATCGGTCAAGTGTAGAACACCAAGTAGTAGTCTAGCAACCGAAGTAGTGCGTGGCGAAGCGGAATTTTCAAGCCCTAAATTTTGACTTACGAAGGTATTTCTCAAGTTTTTCTATTTGTCATGGCTTTTGCATCACACTCTAGTTCTAGTGCACCCGTTGATTCAGTAGATTTCATTCAATGGAAGGCAAAATATAATGCACTATCCCAAATACCTACTGGTGTAATAGTGGAGGAAGGTATTTCAGATTATATTGACTATAAAATTGAAGACCTAGGATCTCTAGTGATCCATTCTCAGTTGAGTTTGTTCTGCGGGAAGGACAAGAAGATCAAACCGGAATTCAACATCTTGGAAAAGAAGAAGCTTCACAATGCGGTCTATTTCCTTGAAGAATTCACAGATGATCACATCCGCATCATTCTAAGCAGAGTGCACGGTGACAAAATGTATTTGGAGCGGACACATGACATCACACCGGAAGCAATTCATGTCGTAACCGGTTTCTGTAACATTGGAGAAGTGTCAACCCTAAGGAAGATCAGCACGATCAATATGACCAAGCTCACCGGTTTTGTGAGTGACCAATGGGGAATGACCATCAATACCATCAAGGACGATCTGGTCAAGTATGCATGCATGGTGATAGGTTACTGGACATTCTATGCTAGCAGGATCAACTCTGTCTCTGTTGCAGCGGTAAATGCTGGCTACAGGATGATCATGGAAGATGCCTCCTTTGATTTATGCACCTGTATGCAAAGGCAGCTACTGGTGAGCCTAAAGTCAATCAAACAGGACAATGCCTTGAGATTTAAATTTAGACAACTATTGGTCAGATTGTTCTTCTACTTCCAAGGCTACTTCCCAGGAGTCGATGATATTCAGTGGTCTGTTGACCAACCAGTTACAAAGAAAATCAGGGAAAGTCTTCAAGCGGTTGGAACCGGTTATCCTAAAGTCCTGAACAAATACTTTGATGAGTTCAGATGCAAGATGAGGCAAAGGGTGAGAATATCTGGTGACATTGTCAAGAAGTATGAAGAGGACATTTGCTTCACCATCAGAGTAGATGAGTGCTTAATGGAGGCTAACGATCCCAGAAAGGAAGAAGTGGAGCCTATGGGTTATGAGGTGATGTACAATATGCTAGACGGGCATGCTTCTACCCTACTTGCCTCACCGCTTGACCCTAAGAAGAAGAGAACCGACACCTATCTGGAAAGGTTTACACCAGTTTAAGAACCTTCAGTAAAGAAGGGAAAGGCAGTGCCATCGGTATCGACACCGGTTACTATAGCAAGTCCCAAAGTGACCAGGCGGTCACCGACAAAGAAGAAACCAAAAGCTACACCTGCCAAAGTATTTGAGAGAAAGTGGAAGACAAAAGGCAACACACCAGACTCAGAGGACACATAATCTGAAGAACAACCTAAGAAGGCTAGGCAAACAAGGAAGAAAACAAAGGCAACTAGCATTGAACCGCCATCCTCAACACTGGTAAATATTGATATTTCTTCTTACAAACCATTGACACATTGTCAAAGGACTATCAAGAACATTAGAAGAAAAGTACTTGGTGATTTGAAAGAATGCTTTGATGATTTTAATGATAATGAAAAGGAAGAAGTTGAATAGGAAGTCATTAAATATTTATGCATTAATGACCGGTGGCCATCAGAAATTAGATCCGAGACACTTGATTCTTTATATAATTCTTTAGATAATAAATGGTGCATTGCCATAGAGAAGGAACGGGAAATAAGAGAGGAAGTATTTGCACAATATTTTTCTGATGTGCCTAATTCAAAACTTTATGAAGTTGTGGAAAAATATAAAGGCCTCTTCTTCATGAGCAGAAGGAGACTCTTGTTACTAGAAGGAAAAGTCTCTGAAGTGGTAAAAGATACCCACTCCCTCGCTCAATTCACTTTAAGGTTGCACCAAGTGGCTGAAGCCAATAGGAAAGTTGAGCAAGAACTGGAAATCAATAAACCAGATGAGGTGTATGACAGTGAAGGAGAACTGGTCATTGATCAAATGGACCCCATTGATGTTGATGCCTTGAACGGTGAAAATGTTACTCTGGATACACGAACAAAAGTAGCAGGATAGGAGAAACAAGACAAAGAAAAGGCTGACAAGGAGCAAGCAGAAGAAGAGAAGAAGCAATAGGAAGAAGAAAAGAGGAAACAGGCAGAAGAAGAGAAGAAGCAACAAGAGGAAGAGAAGAAGAAGAAGGAAGAGGAAAAGAAAGAAGAAGAGAAACGGAAGGAAGAAGAAAAGAAACAGGAAGAGGAGAAGAGAAAAGAAGAGGAGAAGAGGAAGCAAGAAGAGGAGAAGAAGAAGAAGGATGAAGAAGAAGAGAAGCGGAAAGAAGAAGAAAAGAAGGAAGAAGAGAGAAGAAAGATAGAAGCAAAGGAGCAAAAGAAGGTAGGAGAGAACAAGCTAAGATCCAAAGAGAAGGAGGAAGTGGCATAGAGCACACAAGTGAAGACCCCAAAGGCAACCGGTATTCAAGCCAAATCAGCTGACATTACCAGTCCCATTGACCTCCAATCTACAAACGAATCAGAGCTACTGAAAGCATTAAGATTGCCCAAGAATGACTGGAAGTGATAAGGAGGAAGAAGGAGCAAGACGTGATTCAAACTGCAGTGGAAACTCTTACCAGTTTGATACCCGGTACCAACCTCCCCAGTACCGATTCCTCTCTGGCCCAACTGAAACTCTTATGCACAGTTATGGAGGACTAGTTACAAAGCCTGGAAGAGGTTGTTGAAGCTAACGCACAAAAGAAGCATCAAAAGGCATTGGATGCTTCCTTAGTGAAGAAATTAAATGAGCTTTGGTTAGAACTTTAGAAAGCACAGAAAGACATCAGTGATGCAATGGATGAGGGGAAATTACTGCTCAGTAAGATAAGCCAACCCCATCTATTTTGTGATGATGTGTTGGCTTAGAAAGACAAACTACAATCTGACTTGTAGGCATACATAAGCACTTTCAAGATGCCCTGTGATTCCTTCACCACATATGGGCAAACCGTTCACCGATTTCAACTCTAGTCTGCAAGAATAGAGTTAGAGATCAGCACCTAGACACGAGATTTGTAGGAAATTCAACTGGTTCTACTACCAAGACTGCAAATTCTTCAGAAATGCTATCTCAATATAGATGCCTTAACGGTCACTCAAGAGATGAGTACCCTGAACACCATTGAGGAACAGGTATCCCAGATGCAAACAGAGAATGAGGTTGCTACCTCATTGCTTGAGTCATGGTCCTTATCCATGAAGACATTTATGTAGGACTTTAAATCAGTTTTTGACAAGTTTCACTCTTTGTTGTCATAAACACTTTTTTTTGCTAATGGAAACAGGGGTTATTAAGTTGTACTTTGTCATTGTTGGCAAAGGGGGAGTAGTATTATGTATTTAAAATTTTGATGCATGTTATGTATACTTTCATGTTTATCTCTGTAAGGGAGTCGTATACATTGTATTTTTTGCAAAAGGGATAGTGTATATGCTTAGGGGGAGTAATTTTGATTATGGCATATTTTTGTTGTAAAACACTTAGATGTCAAAATTTTCCTAAGTGTTGCCATCAATGCCAAAGGAGGAGATTGTTGGCATTTTTTATTAAGTTGTGATTGTCATTGATGGACACACACTTGCTTTGAGATTACTTTTTTTATGCTCAAGCGGTATGAAGACCTCAAGTGGTCCAAGGATCTCAAGTGGTGCGAAGAAACTAAAGCGATAGTTATCATTTTCCCAATCTTCATTTTTAACAACCGGTAATCGGTTTAATGTTTGAACCGGTATTACTCTATGATGAGTTACCAACCAGTAATCGCTAAAGTTGTATGAACTGGTAATACTCTGTGATGAGTTACCATCCACCGACACTTTGGCGGTGATTTTGTGTCGTGTTATTAAATGTGTCTAGATGCAATGAACCTAGGAACTTGCAATGTAATCCTATTGGACCGACATGAAATCAAATTCCTTTTTTAAGGACATCATGTCTAGGGTTTTAAGATATGTAGTTGTTAGGGTTTTTGGTGGTTCATGAGTTTTTGTATGTGCGATCTTAGAAGAGAAGATCAAGTTTGTGTGTTGTAATAGAGTGTGGATTTACTAAAGACTGAAGTAATATTGAAATGCATTAGCAATGAGCTATCATGGATCTAACCAAGTAGACTGTGCTATTTGCTAGATCATTCACTTGTTGATTACTCAGATCTTCGACAAGTCTGAAACCCTTAATCGGGTAGGTCCAGAAAAGCCTTTGTAAATCCTCTAACAAGGTGGTTCTCATCTATGGACCTGAAATCCTCTCACAAGGTAGTCTTTAATTGGACTTATCTCCTAACAGAGATTGATATTCCTAACAGGATCTGTTCTGGTGAAGAACATTGTATGACCTTAACCAATCTGACCTTAACCCGTCTGGTTACTATTCTGCAGATAGTTACTTGTGAGTTTCATCTCACCGTGGTTTTTCGGGTTTCCACATCAAAATCTCTTGTGTTATGGTGATTTTTCTTCTATGGGTGAATGCTTGTTTTGTTGTCTGGTTTGCATTTGTGTTAACCGGTTTACTGCTAAACTATTTAAGTGTTTAAGTTTAGTTTTATTTGGCATACTAATTCACACCCCCCCCCCCCCCCCCCGCCTCTTAGTATTCATCAGTATTATTGTATTTATCTCAACATTAATGTATAATGAAGATTTTAAGTCTTACTTATATGATTAAATTTCCAATCCATTAAGAAATATAGGATGAGTCATTATTTACCTAATTTCTATCAACAACCATGTTTAGAATCAATGCAAATTGTTTTGCAAATAGGAAGATGCAACAATATATATCTTCCTTCATCAAGTGTGCCACCCCAAGATGGATAGACTAGAGGTCCATTCATACTTGTGGGCTAAGGGCCTGAATGGGTTGGAGGTTCATTATGTGACCTTGGGATCGGTTGAGCAAGATAGTCTCTCAATGTTCTATCAAGCTTTTCCATCTAATTCCTAACATGGTTTGAACAATATGGGAATAAGCTGAAATAGATATGAATTATTTTAGGTTACTTTGATTTTAATTTAAAGATTATTTGTATATAGTCATAGATTATTGTTATTAATTCTTTCATGTTAATTAATATTGTTTATAAGACCCAAATTAGGATTTTCTCTAAATTGGCATTACAATTATGTAATTGTATTATATATTTCTATTTGTAAATAATTAAATTTGTTGGAATTATTATTTTTGGGGAAAAAAATAGGTAAATCCCAAAAGGAGACATTACAATTGGTATTAGAGCTTTAATCCTACCATCTTGTAGGGTAAACGATAAAATAGTGGATGCATTCTAATCAAAGAGATTGGAAGGTCTAAGAAGTGATCTATCAACTTATTGCAAGAATAGTTCAAAGTCTAATGATCATATAATAGTGCTTATTAGTATATTGTAGTGACCAAGTAACCATGGTAAGGTATAGAGAACTTAATACCCTAGACAAGTTGACCAGTAGAGGCCAAAAAACAAATGATAGTTTCATGTTTTAAAGTGACAAAAGGAAAAAGGAAAGTCAGGAGAGACAAAAGATGCATGACACAAAATTAATGTTCATTGTTGAAGATGACAATGATCTCCGAGTCTAATAAGGAGTATGTGAAATAATAAAAAGAGGATAAAGTGTTATTCACAGACCTATTAGGATAATGCCAATGAGTATGAAGATAATTATAGGATTTGTTCCATTTTGAATAACCATGAAAAATATGAGATATGAATACACCTCATAAACACTATACATGTCAAGGAATAGTGAGTAGTTACAAAATGCAGTGACAACCTTATGAAGGTGTTATTGAATAGCATATGATAAGTTTGGGCTTCACTATAAATTATAATGGCAATACACTAGTAAAAGAAATATAGGAGGTTGCTTAACATGAAAATATTAAACATCTTCTACACTAGAAAACACCATGAAATGCATTGAATAGAAAGTGTTTCTATACACTCACAATCATCATCATCAAGAACAATTATCATTAGAAGCACAACCCTAAAAAAAGGCAGCCATGTAGCCTATAAACATTAACCTAACAACCATCATGCACCATAATAAAAACACATAACCACATGTAAATCTTGGGCAATAATTATCTCTAACCTAGTTGGCTTTAATAAATTCCCATACATCATTTAATCTGTTCATATGAGGTTTACTTGTTAGAAGATTACATGATCCAAACTTCTTTGAAAATACTTAAATACCATATTTCTAGTTCAAATTTTCTTCCCCTTTTTTAATATATTGCAATGTTTCCAGTCTAGTGTATTGACTAGTGTAGACCATGTTATAAATTAAACATCCCACAATACTTGAATGAGGAGCATACCACATGTCCTTAATATCCTTTCATATTTTGGGGATAATTTTCTACATATGAATTTAAACCAACATTAACAAGCTTGCATTTGTGCACTTTCAACCCTTGCAACATCCTCTCAACATGTTTTTTCATATTCAACTAGAGATTTTAATATAACAATTCTTTACAATTTCCACAACTGAATTAAATATTGTGACACCAAGATCTTTAACAGAAATTTGAAATGATAATTGAGATTTTGTGTCCTTCATTTCTTTATCAATTTTAATACAAAGGTCATCCTTACCTTTCCAATTATATACACAACCATAAACATTGAAGTGCATGCCATCTAATTTGCTTGAAATATATTCATATATTCTTTCAACAAGTTATTGAAGTATGAACTATACTTTGTGAGAGTTGAATGCATGATACGTTTTCATTTTTAAAATATTGGGATTATAATTCCAACAAACCCCTTTTTCAATTCAACTAACAAAAGATGAATTTGTCCAATTGATTCACCTCACCACCATTTCCAAAGAGAGTTGAGTAACCCCAAAATCAAAATATATATGTTGTATAAAATTGTACACAAATACATTTGTGAACTAGTTAAAGCCCTATTTTTCAAAGACTGTCAAACCATTGAAGCCATATGTTAACAATGGTAAAAGTGCAATTTTATTAGAAGCAAAATGTTAATCCTCAAAAAAAAATGGTGATGCTACTCCTATCATGAGCATCAATTAGTCACTCAAGAAATTGCATTCCTAATTCCTATGCAACCATAAATATAGGTGACACATTAATTCTATTATAGTGCATTATATGTCACTTGATCAATATAGAAATAATATTGCATTAGATCTAACTAGACTTATGATAGTTTAGGTTATTCCTTTATATTCCCACCCATTGCTTGAACAAGATTTGATCTCAATGTTATTTGGCAACCCTTAATAGTCGATTGCCATCCAATTAAGGTTAACTATTCAACTCTCTTGTTAAGTAAAGAAATATTTAACTATTTGTTTTAAGATACCATCACTTGCATCAATTAAATTTAAAATTCAACATCATCCAAGTGTTGATAGACACACCAAATTACTCTTTATCACCTCTATACAATTTTCAATCATACAATCCATTACTTTGATTGTTTCATCTACTAACCTCTATTTGGTGACTACATTGTAATTGATATTCCCATTATGAAATATATCTTCTCATTGGCTAATTAATTTCCAATATTAAAGCTTCAATCTCATTATGCATTCTAGGTGTTACACATTCTTTATATAAATGGTATTAACATCAAGTGTAGTTACTTTTATTAACTTTTCTCATCATTTTCTAGACTTGTCTAATCAAGATGAAATATATTTCATACCTTATATTGTAATGTTTCGAAATTAGGGTTCACAAGCTTAGGCATGCAAACTAGGAACTAGACCTATTTCACAAAAGGTTTTACATTTAAGGAGAGGGTGAATCTACCTGGCCCAATAAAAAATCTAATTGAAAAGGACTAAGCACAAGAGAGATTCGAGTCACCTTGTTTGAGTTGAAAATGAGCTATGGAAAGATGTAAATTGAATGCAAGATTTAGGGCGAAAGGTGCAGAATTGGGGTAATTCTGAATGATTAGGTAGTTTCATATTTGATATGTAGACACAAATATGTATCTGGAATAAGAAAGTTGAGAAGAACATGTGTCTAGAATCTGGGCCTGAAAGTGCAAGACAAGGATTGTGAGATTTTGCCAAGATCAAGAGGCAATGGAAAGCACAAATAAGAGAGCCAAAATATATGATAGAAATAAACTGTATTCTACCAAGAGAAAATACTAATCAACTGGATCATCAATCATTACATACTATGAATATGAGCCTGCTTATATAGGCAAGGTTATATGGATATGTGAGCACACAAACATGACATGTGGCTCAATAAGAAACAAGGGTAGGTAGGAAATAGGTGTGGGTGGGTAGGAGAAACAATATAATATTCCACATGAGGTGGATCACCCACTGAATGTGGAGTGTAACAACAAGATCAACACCATAAAAGGTGGAAATTCTCCTACACACACTATCCCAATGTGGCACAAACACCCAAGTGTCTCATACCCAAACTACTATGTAATGCATTTCCTAAGTAAACTTAAGTAAGGTGTAATAATATCCAAGATGAATAATTATTTACACTAACACCCCCCCTTAAGTTCAACTTAGGGGAATGCACTTAATTCTACAATGCAACTAAGCAATGCAAGATGGGTCCCGGCTACGAGGCCATGTTAGGTGCCCATGTACAAATGCAAATGCATGCAAACCAATGCAATGAAATCTCTCACAAAGCGGGGAAAGAGAGAAAAACCCAATGGGAAAAAACCCTCCCCCAAAAGAGAGATGAAAACTAGATACAAAGAACTTTCATAGAAGTGTGTGAAGGACAAAACCCCATGTGAGGAAAAAGTCCCCCCCCATATGAGAGAAGAAGAAGAGAGACTAGGAAGCCCCCCCTCAATCTGGAATCTGCACCAATGATAGAAGCTCAAAGATGAATGAAGAAACTGCTCCATGAACGTCGAACAACATTCCTCCCCTTAGGAAGAAACAAAACCAAAGGTGTATCCATGAAGTCTCCCCAACCATGAAGGGAAGATTAAGCAAAAATACTCATGATGAAAGGAATCTCTGAAAACTACTCAAGTGTCCCCATGTCAATGCTGAAAGATACCCCCTCCAAATGTGGTAAATTGCGCCACACTGCTGAAAAAGGCACTCCAAGATCTAGTGGAGAAGAATGTAGAACAATATTCAAAGACTCATATGTCTCATCAAAATATAAAGAGACCTCCTCCAAGTGTTGTACAAAAGTATCCACAATCATGTCAACCTCTAAAGATTGATCATGTAGAGAATGCACAAGAGGGTCAGAGTGATCCCTCACAACAATTGAAGAAAGATCATCTTCATCAAATAGAAGATGAATGTCATCAATGATGTCTCCCAAATATGCAATGTAGGACTCCACAAACAAACCTGCAATGTCTGTCAAGTAGGCATCCCAATCAATTGAAGCTGGAAGACATGAAATATCCTGTTGCACTGAATCATAAGAAGGCAAAACTATTGCACTAGTTGCATCATCAGGTGCAATAGGTGGTGTGATATAAATAGAAGGAGATGAAATGCAAGGCTCAAGAACGGGGTCACATGTGAGAATCCCCAAGTTCAAATGCCCAAAGTTCTCCTCAAAATATGAATCATCAACATAGGAAGAACCAACTTTATCAATAGGACCAAAATATGAAAAAGAGTACAATTGAGATGAATGATCAACCACCCCAGTCACAATGATAGCTCCACTCTCCAAGTCTCTAATGATAACTGAATCAGGTGTGAACTCCACAGTTTTCCTAGTTGCCCCATGTGTGATTTGATAGATGGAAAGAATATTATTTGTCAAGTGGGGTACACACAACACATCATTGAAGGAGTTATCCCCAATGGCAATAGATCCTTTCCCAATCACATCCATGTATGTATTATTGCCCATCAAAATCTGTGGCATGTGGCAAGGCTCAAATGTAGAAAACACAGACTACGAAGATGCCATATGATGAGAAGCCCTTGAATCTAGAAGCCATCTCCCTAAATCATAACTTGTAGTAGCACAAAGAGCTTGTCCCTTTCCTTTATCTGTCCCAAAAGAGTGATCCTTTCCTTTATCCTTGGAAGAAGAAGCCGATGTAGACATTCTAGAAGGTAGGTTGATTATATTCTTCTCAAGAAGATTCTTCAATTCATCAATATCCTTCTTATAACAATGATGTTCATCATGTCCCAACTTCTTGCAATATCCACAAAAAAGATTGTCCTTATATGATTTCCTCTTAGGTGAGAATGGTGAATCAACTTGTTGTGGAGAGGAAGATTGTGCTCCATCTTGTTGTGATTTTGACTTAGGTTGCTTGTGATTCTTGCCTTTTCCTTGATTACTTTGATTCCCTTTATTAGCCACCAAAGCTTGTGACTTTGAAGATTTGAGAATCCCCATCGTGGTCAACTTAGATTGCTCAAGTATCAACATCTCCGTGAATGAATCAAATGAGGGAGAAGTGTATGAGGAACCTTGAGCTAACCTATGGGTGTGAAAGCTAGATACAAAGGTTGCATACTCTGAAGGAAGCTTGTCCAACAAGTTATAAACCAATTGAGCATCCTTTTTGTCAATTCCACAATCCTTTAGCTTTGCTCTTAGCTCAGTTGCTTTTGTGACATAATCTTGGATTGTATCAAAATCCTTGGGATCTAAAGTTGTGAGTTCACTATCAAGCGTGTAGCCCTTAATCTCATCAACTTGACCATACAATTTCTTAAAAATATCCCAAGCCTCTTTAATTGTTGTACACTTATCAATGTGAAAAATGAGTTCATCTGATACATACTTTCTAAGTGTTCCAAGTGCCAAAGCATTCTTAGTAAGCCATTCAATTTGAGCATTAGGATCAGCCTTAGGATCAAGTGGTGTTGTAATAGTTTCATTTACATAATGAATGAGTCCTTTTTCCATTAGTTTACTCCATGCCTTAATCTTCCATGATGCATAATTATGAGGAGTTAAAAGTGGAAATTTAGGAGAACCCATAGCACCAAAATGAAAAAACACAAGATAGAGAGAGGCACAATCACACAAGACACCCCCCCAAAATACTCAATCAAGAAAGCCCCCAAAAAGGTGATTTGGCACTTTATACTTAGTGCATATACAATGGGCCCCTTGCAAAACAAGGCAAAGTGGACTTCTGATTTCAATTTACAACTTCTCAAAATGAGATCTAAGAGACTTCAACAAATACTGCTAGTGATCTAAACTGAGATCCAAGCAAAATGCAAGTACCAAATTGTAAAGCGAAAAATCGTGAGCGAACCCCAAGTGTTCCCCCCACCACTCCAAGGAGAGAGAGAGGGGGTCACTAGGGTTGACGGTTTTCACTTAGGGGAGACTTTACATTCAAAAGAGGGGTTGAAACCCACAAGATCCAATCCCACACAATGCAAGATTGGATTCTAAATGAGTTTCAAGGGTTAAGACAGCAAGGCTACCCTCTTTTGTAAAGAATGTAGATAGAAAGATTGAACTAGGAATGCATGAAAAGTGAGAAAGATTCACTTATAAAAATAGATAGGAATATAGGATGAAGCTGTGGACCTGGAATTAGCAGTAAAATGTCGAGACGACGCTGTCCTGCAAATTTGAGTGAAAGTTGACGGGACGATGGCGCCCGGCGTGCACACGGTCCTCCGAAAAATCCGCGAAACGAAGGGGGATCTGTTCGTCTCTGCACAAGGATTCCAGATCTTCAATTACAACCGCGTACCTGCAACCTACACACAGAAAAGAGAGGATGATTGGGGGGTTAGGGATTAGGGGTTTGCCCTTAGGTCAAACCCCAGTTTTGGAATTAACCAAGAAATGAGAAATGTTGTAAGTGTAAATGATTGTAATGTAATAAAGTACCAATACCTTGTTGTAAGAATGTTTGTATTCTTACATGCGAAGGTGTAAATGTTGTTGTATGTTGTATGTTGTATGTGATCTCCTCTTCAATGGTTGAATCCTTGTCTTGAATGCAACACTTAACCTTGAATGGAGACTTAGAATGATCAATTGCTTCAAGGAATGCTTGAATACTTGAATGCTTGAATGCTTGAATGTTTGAATGTTTAAATATCGCTTCTGCCTTTTTTCCATCTACCAAAATGGGAGAGGAAATGTAGTTTATATACTTGTCAATTAGGGTTAAAAGACTGATTTTTCCGACCTTAGGCCGACCTAGGAAGATTATTTTCCAATTTGCAAACATAAAGACCCGAGACCCAAAAGAGACCAGGCCCAAAATAGGGCCAGGGACTAGGGCACTGGGCACCATGGTCCCACCTCCAGGGACAGCAGGGTGCAAGGAGGATCAGGCCAGGGTGCTGAAAAATGCAATTTTTGATGTCATGAACAAGTTTTGGGGTCTCCATTCAGGTTCAGTGTTGCGTCGCCATCGTGAAGACCCAAATGCGGTCGAAATTGCAAGTGTCACAATTTTAGGACGCTACATTTAGCCCCCACTTTAGCGGGAGTATAAGCGTACGCTCATACTTCCAGTAAAGTACAAGGAAACAACATTGAAAGACTTTCACCACGTCAAGGAGGCAAGACACACCAAGCCCCCAGTGGACTAAGGATCTTACGACTTCGATTGACAAAGTAAAAGGGAAGATCACGAGGGAGAACCATGACTGTCAGTAGTAAGGTTCCCTCACTATGAGTCATGCAAGAAAAATACCAAAAATTTTCAAGGCAAAGCTAAGTTCGCCAAGAAATTTTCAAGTATCCTGAAGGGATAGACGGGGTGTATGCCCCCCTATGTTAAAGCGATCGCACACGCCTCAACGGGGGTGATTGCTTTAAGGTAGTGATACACATAAGAAATGAGAAGGGAAAGGAGCACGTTATCACAAAGATTTAGCCCCCAAGTGTGAGATAAACCCAAGGATAATAGACACAAAACACAAAGCACGAGGTGACTTCGCTTTCCTCAGGGTCAGTATGCTGTATGATAATTCATGTATATCATATGTATGTATGCATAATTGTTCTTCATTCCCCAATCAAGGAAGGTCACCTAGAAGAAGGGAACACATGTGTCTTTTGAGTCAACATGAGAGAGACCAAAAGAGATCTCAATGCTTTGCATCGTCCTCAAGTAGACAACACTAAGGACAACAAATAGAAGAATGAGAATAACACATAGAAGAAGTAACAAAAGAGAGGAAGAGAGAATCTGCTATGCTAATGAAACTAGTCTAGCATGTCATCTACCCCTCGATCTTGCTGATCAATATTTCAGGAGGGCAGGAAACACGCTAGAGGAGGAACATTCAACACAGCAGATGGAGCTATCACAATATCCAAACAAGGGCTATGTTCATGTTCCAAGCCACGTTGTTCTTGTCTAGGAGCTAGGATAAGTGCTTTAGAAAATTCGTTAGATAAATGGTTATCAACATCAACATATTCATATTCACTATCAGAAGCAAGAGAAGTAACATTTTCATCATGAATAACATTTTCATCTATATCATCATCAAGATTTATAAAAATAGGATCTTTAACTCGTACAAGATCAAGATCATCATGTATCTTATGTTTAGGAGATTTTGGAGAAAACGGAACAATGCTTGTTGAAGGAGTTTTTGGAGATTGCAAAGTTTGAGAAGCAGCTGCCTGAGCTCTAAGATGACGCTTTCGTCAACGTTCACGTGCAGAACGATTTCATCTAGTCTTAGTAGGAAGTTGAGGATATTGAGGAGGAGGAATGTTCTCATCCTTATCACTTGGGTGTTTAGGTTGTGGTCTCTTAGGCTGGATAATAGGAGAAGAGGAAGGTCTCTTCTCTCCATAAGAGGAAGGAGGAGGAACTGCTCCATATAAAGGAGGAATATTTGGTTTAGGAAGGAGACCAAGTCCATCATGATGAGGAGGTATAGGTCTACTTTTAGAAAGTTTATTAGACATAGACATAGTCACATCCATAGGAATGGGTTGGGAATCTTCTCGAGGAAAGAAATTAGTTTTATCTTTCAAAGGAAGAACTTCCTTCTCAAGAATGATAGGAATATCAAGTTTGGGTGTTCTAGGTTCACTTAGAGATAGGATCATATTTGTTTTCCACTTTTGATAAGATTTGAAAAGATTATCACTTTGCGGAGGAAGAGATTGGAATTGTTTAGGCAAAAAATAATCAATAGGAACACTAGAAGTTCTTTCAGCTGGTTTAAAGAGACTATGATTGACAGTAACAACTTCACCATTATGGGGAAATTTCAAACACTTGTGAATAGGAGAAGCAATAGCTTTCATGGAAGATAGCCAAGGATAGCCTAGCTTCACATGAAGTTGTTCAGACGAAAGAATAATAGCAAAGTTCACCATCAAGGGATTTGTTATGGACCTCAATAGGTAATGTAATAGAACCAATTGCAGGAGAAGAAAATGCATCAAATAATTTCACAATCACATCTATTTTTTCATAGATCACTTGATTCAATTGCAAAGTAAAAAGAAATTCCTCAGTAATAACATTAACCATGCAAGCAGGATCAATAAGCACTCCACGGCAAGGTGTATTCTTGACTTTTGCAACTATGTATAAAGGACCATCAGGTGCCCTGATAGTTTTACTAGAATCAAATGTGATGGAAGGTTCTTTAGGGTTTTCTTGCTGCTCTACAAAGTTAATCACATTCGGAGTCATAGACACAAGACCATCAGATGAGAAAGAGGAATCATTAGTCTCAATCACATTAGAGGTATGAGAAGGTAATGGATCAGTAAAAATCTTAAGATTTTGGTTAGGAGGAGCTACAGATGTGTTGCCTTTATCATTCATACGAGAAACAAAGATAGTATTATTATCAATCAAATATTGAATTTTACCCTTTAAAGCAAAACATTTTTCAGTATCATGCCCAGGTTGACGATGAAATTGACAAAAAGATTTGTTATCAAAATAGGGTGAATTAATCTTTGCAGGATCTATTTGCTTTACAAGAGGGAGAGTAAGCACATTTTGTTCCAATAACTTATTCATAATACTATGCAATGATTCATTCAAAGGAGTAAACTTTCTTTCTTTCTTGAAAAACTTAGAAATAGGAGGCACACCTGATGCTGCATTCACATTGTTGTTGATGATGTTTTCATTGAATTTAATGGAATCTCTATTCGGTTTAAACTTCCCAAATGGTTGTTGACTACTATCACCCTTATCACTCGGAGCCATAGGATTTGCTTGTTCCATTTGACTCACAGTCAGTTGATAATTGTGAAGAGTTGCACACAACTGTTGGAAAGAAGTAAACTCAGAAAACAGAAGTTTTTCTCTAATATCTTTTTGTAAATTAGAAATAAAGATTCTTTGAATATCATTGTCAGGCACTGGAAAAGAAATTTGAGCATACAAATGCTTATATCTACCAATGAAATCAGTCACTTTTTCTTTAACACCTTGTTTACAATGCATTAAATCAATCAAAGTAACTTTAGGACTTATATTGTTTTGAAATTGTTGAATAAAAGCATTTGCAAGTTGTTCAAAAGAATTAATAGAATAAGAAGGCAACGAGCAATACCATTGTAGGGCTTTATCTCTTAATGTCCTAGTAAATAGTTTTGCAAGCAACCTTTGGTCATAAGCAAAATCGGTAAATATTGTTTGAAAAGTCTTAACATGTGTTAGAGGATCACCTTTACCATTATAAAGCTCCAAATGCGGGATTTCAACATGCTTAGGAGGGGTAGCTCGAACAATGTCAAGAGAAAGTGGGCTCGCAACATCAAATGTAGGCACACTAAACTTAGATTGATTCATAGAGGCAATTTGTTGCTGTAAAGAAGAGACAGTTTGTGCAAGATTGTTAATGGTCGCTTCAGTCGAAGACTTCATATTAGATGTGTTAGATTGTGATGGAGGTATTATGCTATTGAAAGAAGGTATTGATTGAGAGTAAGGTGGCGGGACGCTATGATAGTTAGTCATAGGAGATGATTGGAAAGGAGGAACACTACAAGGAGGAATGGAATGGTTGAATGAATTGCCCCCTTGCGTCATGTTCATTTGTGGAGATGTAATAGGAACACTCATTGAAGGAATGAATGAAGAAGTCGGATTGAATGAAGCCAGAGGGTTGATTGAAGAGGAAGGATTGCCCCCATGACTGGTGATCATAGGCGGAATGTCTTGTATAGAAGTAGTCATTATGTTTGATGTAAAGGTAGGTATGCTAGCAATAGAAGTTGTCAAAGGAATAGAATGATTAACTTGAGTGGGAGGTTGTGTATAACCTAAAGTTTCAACACAACTCTTCATAGGCATCACATTCGAATCCACAATGTGTGCAATACCATGCAAAATATCAATTCCATTCTTATCACTTTGAACCATACGTTTTAGACCCTCAATTAATGAAAGAGCTTGACTATCGGGATACTCTTGAGACATCCATTGCTAAAAATCATCAAATTGGTTATCCAATTTCGAAAGTTGTTCTACAGAAACCTCATGGAGAGCTTCTTCATCATTAGGAGGATTAGAGGAATTACCCGTGTCCTCGTTAAAAAGGCCATTCAAATTAGGTTCCATCTCCTCAGTAATTAAACCTTGGAAAGATTTAATTCTAAGGCTTCGTCTAACGGGAATAGTGTAAGTAGGGCTTATTGTTGTAAAACTCATGCACTAGAGAGGGAGAGAAGATTTTGAATTTTAGAGATAGCAAATTTCAATAAAATCAACCAATCTCCTAGATTTAAGCTATTAAATGCAATCACGACAATCTCCCGAAATTTCGGAAAAAATGTCAGGGACCGTGGCACTCGGGGTGCACACGGTCCTCGCAACTTTTTTCAAAATTTTCAGGGATGAAAGTTATGATGATTTTAAAGCTAATCTGAAAAAATTGAGTGATTTTATGATCTATAGATAGGCCAAATTAAAGTTGCAATCTCAAAATTGAACCCTACCAAGATTGTTGAAAAATACAAAATTTGAATTTTGAAAAAGAGATGGAAACTGAAATTTTGAATTTTATGATTTTAGAGGGAATACTGAGAGCAATGCAAGCTTTGAAATTTAAAAGTTGACTCAATTTCACGCAAAATTCAATTTTGAAAGTGGAAATCAAAGTTGGTGTAATTAAACACTTAATTTCAAAAATCACAAATTGCAAGAATTTGAATAAAACACTGAAATTTCGAATGAATGCCAACACACTTTTCAGATTTAGGACAGTAAAAACACAATTTTGACACAAAATTTCAATTTCAACAATTTTTGAATGATTAGAAGCCTTAATCCAAGCAATCACTAGACCAACTTTGACTTTAATTTTGAATGTGTTAGAATTGACAAAATCAACCAAAATTCTGGATTTTAGCAGAAAAATACAGTAAGATCTAACTCCCGAAATTTCAGAAAAAATGTCGGGGATGATGGCGCTCGGGGTGCACATGGTCCTCGCAACTTTTTTCCAAATTTTCAGGGATGAAAGATATTATGATTTTGTTGCGGAATCCAAAGTTACAGCTGATTTGGAGATGTTTTGATCAGTGAAATTATCAGTCAAAGGTTGAATCAAGAGGGTTTTAAAAATTAGGGTTTTGACACTTAACCACTTAATTTTCAGAATTAAAGCACAAATGTGAATTGATAGTTTGCAATAGAAGGGTAGATCTGAAACGAGCATTAACAATTAAACATTTTGCAAGCTTAATTACTAAAAAGAAAATTTTAGGGTTTTTATGCAATTAACCTCTAAAATTTTGCAAAAGAACAAACATGGAAATGTAATCAAGGCATCCAATTTTTAGATCTAACCATGAATAATCAGAAAGGATGTTCACGTCGGGTTCACCAAAATGTAAAGCGAAAAATCGCAAGCGAACCCCAAGTGTTCTCCCCACCACTCCAAGGAGAGAGAAAGGGGGTCACTAGGGTTGACGGTTTTCACTTAGGGGAGACTTTACATTCAAAAGAGGGGTTGAAACCCACAAGATCCAATCCCACACAATGCAAGATTGGATTCTAAATGAGTTTCAAGGGTTAAGACAACAAGGCTACCCTCTTTTGTAAAGAATGTAGATAGAAAGATTGAACTAGGAATGCATGAAAAGTGAGAAAGATTCACTTATAAACAGAGATAGGAATATAGGATGAAGCTGCGGACCTGGAATTAGCAGTAAAATGTTGAGACGACGCTATCCTACAAATTTGAGTGAAAGTTGACGGGACGATGGCGCCCGGCGTGCACACGGTCCTCCAAAAAATCCGTGAAACGAAGGGGGATCTGTTCGTCTCTGCACAAGGATTCCAGATCTTCAATTACAGCCGTGTACCTGCAACCTACACACAGAAAAGAGAGGACAATTGGGGGGTTAGGGATTAGGGGTTTGCCCTTAGGTCAAACCCCGGTTTTGGAATTAACCAAGAAATGAGAAATGTTGTAAGTGTAAATGATTGTAATGTAATAAAGTACCAATACCTTGTTGTAAGAATGTTTGTATTCTTACATGCGAAGGTGTAAATGTTGTTGTATGTTGTATGTTGTATGTTGTATGTGATCTCCTCTTCAATGGTTGAATCCTTGTCTTGAATGCAACACTTAGCCTTGAATGGAGACTTAGAATGATCAATTGCTTCAAGGAATGCTTGAATACTTGAATGCTTGAATGCTTGAATGCTTGAATGTTTGAATGTTTAAATATCGCTTCTGCCTTTTTTCCATCTACCAAAATGGGAGAGGAAATGTAGTTTATATACTTGTCAATTAGGGTTAAAAGACTGATTTTTTCGACCTTAGGTCGACCTGGGAAGATTATTTTCCAATTTGCAAACATAAAGACTCGAGACCCAAAAGAGACCGGGCCCAAAATAGGGCCAAGGACCAGGGCGCTGGGCGCCATGGTCCCACCTCCAGGGACAGCAGGGTGCAAGGAGGATCAGGCCAGGGTGCTGAAAAATGCAATTTTTGATGTCATGAACAAGTTTCGGGGTCTCCATTCAGGTTTAGTGTTGCGTCGCCATCGTGAAGACCCAAATGCGGTCGAAATTGCAAGTGTTGCAATTTTCGGACGCTACACAAATATGCCAAAAATGGCCAAATACTGAAAGTACAATTTCTACTTAAAATCATTGCAAACAAATGACAGATTATGAAAGTAGATGAAAAAATATGCACTTTAAAAAAAAAACGGCACCTGAAAAGGAGTCCATATGAGCCCAAACGAAGCCTCCAAAGTTGTAAAAATTGGGATTTCATGATTTTTGAAAAACTTGTATCCGAATATCAAAAACCCCCTGCACCACTGTATAGATCACGAAATTCTACCCCAGAACAAAAAAAAATTGCTCAAAAAAACGAGTCCAGATGAGTGAGATATCACCATTTGAAAATTGCCTGCAAAATTATAATTTCTAGAAAATTTCCGCCGCAGCGTCAAACTTCAAATGCCTCTAGATTTGGCCTCCGACGTTCGATTTTGATGAAACAAAAGTCAAAACTGACTTTATTGGACCTCCTAAATCCAATGGTAACCTCAGATTTGACCCATCAAGCTTCAATAATAACCTACAATAGAAAGTTCCAAAATACGCAATACCAAATAGCATCAATTTCTCTCAATTAGTAAACCAATGACACTCTAATGGCTCTGATACCATGTGAGATTTTCACAAGATCAAGAGGCAATGGAAAGCACAAATAAGAGAGACAAAATATATGATAGAAATAAACTGTATTCTACCAAGAGAAAATACTGATCAACTGGATCATCAATCATTACATACTATGAATATGAACCTGCTTATATAGGCAAGGCTATATGGATATGTGAGCACACAAACATGACATGTGGCTTAATAAGAAACAAGGGTAGGTAGGAAATAGGCATGGGTAGGTAGGAGAAACAATATAATATTACACATGAGGTGGATCACCCACTGAATGTGGAGTGTAACAACAAGATCAACACCATAAAAGGTGGAAATTCTCTTACACACACTATCCCAATGTGGCATAAACACCCAAGTGTCTCATACCCAAACTACTATGTAAGCATTTCCTAAGTAAACTTAAGTAAGGTGTAATAATATCCAAGATGAATAATTATTTACACCAACAAGGATGCTTTAGGTAACCTTGTCCTCAAAGTATCAGATGTGGGAAACAAATATCTTTTTAGGATCAAAATGTGGTCAAGAATGATCTCCTAAAATTCACCAAAAATTTGTCAAACATAGGTGCTTGGGGTAAACTTTTCCTCCACTTTTCTCCTCTACAAAAGTTGTATCTAATTGTCTTTGTCTACTCTATTTGATTATGCAATTGTGTCTTCCAAACATGTCACTTACACACAAAAGAAGATAAATTGTATTAGAGAAGGGGCTCACCATAGGTCAAACCCTAGGCTTTTAGTTAACTCTATTTGAATTTAATTGAAATGAAATTCAAATGTGAAGTGTTCCTTTAAAAGTTAAAAGACTAGATCTTGAATTGAAGTGTTGAAATTGGAATTTGTTAAACCTTGATGAATATTACCTTGAATTTTTCATACAAAGGTTGGTTTTTTCATGTAGAAATGTAGGATGTCTTCATAATATCTTGATCATGGATGCCATCTTGAATTCTTGAAATTTGAATACTTGACCTCTCCTTCATTGCCTTGATAATGCTTAATTGCACTTTCTCACATGAATTTGAATTATAAGAGTTGAATTTAGATTTAAATTATGTAGAGAGATGTCTAAAATGAAGGGGTGAGGCTTTCTTTTATACCTCACCTCATGAAGCGTGTGTGAAATTTCAAAAAAAAACTAAGATGGGAAGGGCATTGCCACTTGTAATTTTTGACTATTAGAGGGTCCAAAATAGGGCCGCTTTAAGCAAGACAAGGGCACCTAGGCATCCACATCTAACCTTTTAGGGTTGAACTCAGGACAAAAAAACTAGGTGCTAGATGAAAATTGAGATTTGAAGCCAGTGTGAGCAAAATCAAACATGGTCAAAGAACAAAAGACCAAAATGCTAAAGTTAGGCCTAAGTGAGGATAAAATTGTATAGGTATACAATTTATGATGCTACATTTAGTCCCCACTTTAGCAATAGCATGAGGCTACACTCATACTCTCAATAAAGTACAAAATAGCATTAAAAAAGTATCATCAAGATGTTGAAGAGGCAAGATGCACCAAGCCTCTAAGGACTTGTGATTTTATCAATCTAATATCAAGATAAAAGGAGCAAGAAATAAAGAGAAGGGACACCATGAATATGTTGGACTAGTAAGGCCTATTCTTACTATGAGACATGTTGAGAAGGAAAATTTTGAATTGAAAAATTGTTACAAAACAAAGTGAATGGTTCAGTTTGCAAAGTAATTTAAATAATAAATTAACATATAATGGTGTGTGATCAAAATGTCCAAACCAATCTCATGGTGTGTGCACAAAGTGTAACAAAGAGAGACTTGTTTTTGGGTAAATTCTCTTGTTGTACCCTACCCTCATCTCTAATGGGGTCGCTCCCACATTAAAGAGAGTGTGTGCACCTTATTTGGAGCGATTTATTTAAGGTGACATACATGCATCCAAAAGACAAGCATGTTACCACAATAACATGCCCCCAAGCAAGGAAAAACCAAGGGCAATGGAGTACATGACAAAAAGAGAAAACATAAGGGAACTAGTAACTGGGGTCAATATGCACATTTGATAAATCATGTATATCAAGTATGATTGTATTGAATTGACCTCATCTCCCAAAGGTGGTGGAACTACGAGCATAATGGAAGAAGAGCATGTAAGATGAACAACAAAATTATTTTTGGGTCAACAAGGTAGAGACCAAAAAGAGAGATCTCAATGCTTTGCATCATCCCCAAGTAGATAACACAAAGGCACATTTAGACATAACATGAATATAACATATAGAAGAATTAAGATACAAATAGAAGAATATCACAATAGGTTCACTCCCTTCATTTTCTTGTGCCAAAGGATCAACAAGGATCATCCAAAGAGAGCATAACATAACACAAAGACATATCAATAAGCGCATCACATGAAAGAAAACACATAAAAGTGTATCCACTACACAAGTGAGGCTAGCATAGAAAATCATCCACCCTCCATTCTTGGTCAACACCATTTAGGGATGGTGAACAAGATGTAAGAGGATCCAAAACAATCATGGTAGATGGAGCTACAAAAAGTTTCAAACAAGGACCATGTTGTAATGATGAGTCACTTTATTTATCACTAGGAGCTAGGATTAATGCTTTTGAAAATCTTGAAGATAGCCCATGAGTTAATCTCAATAATGTAATACATATCATCAGAATCATTAGTATCAAAATTGTAAGAATCAATAACATTATTATCATCATCATCATCATCTAAGTTAATCATAACAAGATCTTTAATGTGTAATGGAAATGAATCATCATTTTGCATAGACATTTTTAATTTTTGATGTGGTTGATTAAGATGAACTTCCTCCTTTGGGATAGGAAAAGGTTGGGAAAATGGGATCAAGTAAAAATTTGGCATCTTAAGGGAGGAAATGGTATGGGAAGCAAGCTCATGAGCCTTGGTAGGATGTATTCATCAGCAGTCTCTTGCACTACAATTTCTATTGGTTCAACTTGAAACCTACAAAGGTTGGGGATCAATCAAAATAGGCTTCTTTTCTTCTTGTGTAGAGAGGGGAACAAAATAAACCCCACTAGGTTGAGAGATGAAAGATCTTGAACGCTTTCCTTTATAAGATGTAGGAGGTGGGAGTGCAACATATATTAGAGGAATATGAGGAGTAGGAAGAAGTCTAGGTCTAGGATGAGGAGGAGGAATATTCATGGGTGAAGGATCCTTAAGTTTAATCAAGGTTGATATACTTTCATGTTTGAATTTTTGATAAGATAAGAAAAGGACATCTTCTCAAGGTTTCAAAGGTTTAGGTTTATGAGGCCAAAAGCAATCCAGGGTGAATTTTTCATGTCTTGCTAAGGGTTGATAAAGGCTATGGTTAATCGTGATAATACGCCCATTGTGAGGGAGCTTCAAAAATTTATGGATAGTATAAGGGATGGCTTTCATATAATTGAGCCAAGGATGACCCAACTTCACATGAAATAGGTCAAAGGTAAGGAAAATAGAATTGGTAACATCTAAGCACTTAGTGCCAACCTCAATGCCTGAACCTACAATGGGACAAGTAAAGCCATCTTGCAACTTAATCATAACATCAGATTTATCATAAGCATCTTGATAAAAAAATTAAGTGTTGTAAAGATATTTTTTTAGTAATAACATTCACCATACATATTGGATTAATTAGTACTCCTCATGAAAGCTTTTCTTTAATTATTGCAGTATTGTATAATGGTCCATTGGGTGCATTGATGCAGTCTCTCTTGAGTCAAACGTAATGTGAGGTTTACGTTTAGGCTTGGATTTCTCCATAAGGTTCACAATATTTGTGGCCTCTACACAAATCTCAGTATGAACTATATTGTTTGAATATTTTAGGCTCAACAAGATCGGTAGAGTTAGAAGGCAAAGGATTTGATGCAGGAGCACCGGTCTAGTTCTTACTGGTTGGGCAATTTTCAGTGGAATTGCTTGAGAATGTGGCATTTCTTCATGTTTGAGTGTTTAGCATTGTGGTTTTGGATTTAACTCCTCGAGTTCATTGTCTTTACCATGTTCAAGTTTCATATCATTTGGCTTTGTTTTCGGTAAGATGTGGATTCTAGTATTGTCCCAGTTGATGTGTTCTTACTGGTTAGTCTGGCAGTGTAGCAAAGATGATTTCGAGTTGCGGTTGATCTTCATGACTTGTGGATCATTATAGGTGTTGCTTTGGGCCTTGGCCAGTATTCCCAGAGGTCTATGCATCATTTTATGATTTGGAGATTGTTCTTAGTGATTTGAGTTGACATGTTATCATTGCACGTTTCATGAACCGGTTGGTCTTTGGGCCGACTTGATTGAGTTGTAGTTATTTATAGATGGTATAAAGAGAATCTTGTGAATCATTCGAAGACAGAAAAGTTAGGGGAGAGAACTTAGAGGATTTAAGACATAGCTTTGATGTTGAGAGAAGATGTAGAATCGATGAGATTTTGATCCGGTAGGACTGAGGCCAAAAGGCTGAGGTCTGGACTAGGATAGAACCGACAATCTATTACTGGAAGTCGATTTGATATGTGGACAATCTACGGATCTTGTAATTGTGTTGTAAGCATCAATTGTATCCTGGACTACAATCTAGCATGCGACATGTATAATTATTCAGATTGTAATAAGATTCTTTCACATTGTTTACCGATTATGTGTTTTGTGTTGTTATCGGTTGTTCTTTCTGTTGTTTCTAGAACCTTGTTACTGGTTACTGGTATGCTTTGCATGGTTTATATTTTAAGCTACAAGGTTGGACTGTCCTTCATTGGATCTCCCTGCCTTGACTACGTCAAATGGTATGAGAGCTGGTTTGTAAACCTATTGTTGGACAGAGTGTTGTTTGTGCACCGGTTGGTTGGAGAGAAGATTGAGGTAACTTGTGGACTTGTTCAGATAGTCAAACATGAGGTAGAGAAAGGTTTGCAGGTAGACTGCTAATCCTAAAGCTTGATCTTGAGGCAATTAGTGGGTGGAGACTTGAATAGACCGTCGATTGAGGTAGGCCGCAGTTTGGACCGATAGATCATCATGGAGAGGCAATCGAAAGATGTGGTTAGATCGTCGAATCTCCTAAGGAAGTTACAAGTACCTATTGACCGATCATCAAACCAGAGCAAGTGATGGGACTCACTTTTCAATTTACCCCGAGAGTCTGATGCAGAAGCACCGGTCTAGTTCTTACCGGTTGGGCAGTTTTTCAGTGGAATTGCTTGAGAGCCTGACATTTCTTCATGTTTGAGTGTTTAGAATTATGGTTTTGGATTTAACTCCTTGAGTTTGTTGTCTTTATCGTGTTCAAGTTTCATAGCATTTGGATTTATTTCCAGTAAGATGTGTATTCCGATATTATCCTGGTTGATGTGTTCTTACCGATTAGTCTGGCAGTGTGCTGAGCGAAAATTATTTCGGGTTGCCGTTGATCTTTGTGACTTGCAGATCGCTAGAGGTGTTTCTTTGGGCCTTGGCTGGTATTCCCAGAGGTCTGTGCATCATTTTATGATTTGGAGATTGTTCTTAGTGATTTGAGCCGACATGTTACCATTTCACATTTCATGAACCGGTTGATCTTTGGGCCGACTTGATTGAGTTGTAATTATTTGCATATGGTATAAATGGAAGCTTGTGAATCATTTGAAGATAGAGAAGTCAGGGGAGAGAAGTTAGAGGATTGAAGACAAAGCTTTGAGATTGCACAAAGATGTAGAACCGACAAGATTCTGATCTGATAGGACTAAGGCCGGAAGGCTGAGGTCCAGATTAGGATGGAACCGACAGTCTGTTACTGGAAGCTGATTTGATATGTGGATGATCTACGAATCTTGTAATTGTGTTGTAAGCATCAATTTTATCTTGGACTATGATCAAACATGCAACATGTATAATTCTTCAGATTGTAATAAGATTCTTTCACATTGCTTACCGGTTATGTGTTCTGTGTTGTTATCGGTTGTTCTTTTTGTTGTTTCTAGCACCTTGTTACCAGTTACTGGTATGCTTTGCAAGGTGTATGTTTTAAGCTGCAAGATTGGGTTGTCCTTCATTGGATCTCCCTGCCTCAACCGCATCAGGATTGGTAAAGATTTGCAAGTTTTAATGAAGAGGTACTATGTATTCATTTCCTTTATCATTCACTCTATCCATAGTTATGGTGTTGGAATCAATAATATCTTGAATAACATGCTTCAACCTATAACACTTCTTAGTATCGTGGCTAGGCTGATGATGGTATTGGCAAAAGGTTTTAGGATCAAAGGTAGCTGGAAAAGGCTTAGAGGTATCTATGGGTTTGATGGGAGTAAGCTTCATCATATTACCATTAATTAACTTAAGCATGATACTATGCAATGATTTAGAAATAGGAGTAGAATTACGACATGTAAAAATTGATGATAAAGGGGCCACACCTAAAGTTGTAGTTGCCACATGTGTATTAATATGATTGGCAAAATTGTTATTGATCTTTAGAAATTATTGTTTTATTTTTTAAAATTCTGAAATGATTGATGTTGAGTATCTTCATTCTTATCAACTAGATCCATTGATGAAAAGGATTCAAATCGACTCACTTGAAGTTGATAAATATGAAGCATTGTGCATAAATGTGTAAAAGGTGTTGTAGACACATTCAATTTTCCATTAAAATTTCCTTATGATAATCATAATTCTTCTATTAATTAAATTAATTTTATTATATTTTTAGTTAATTCATTAATATTTCCTCTATTAGTGAACATTAATTTCACATATTTATTAATCCTTTCATAAATTCGTTAATGAATTTCTAAACTTCACAAACTTATTTCATTCATCCCCTTTCATCCTCACCCAATGCATCCACTTGACAAATGTGGGATAAGCAATGCTTTACCTCCATACCACTCAATAATCCCACATCCATACCAAACTTGAATCCACCCATGGATATGCCTATAAATATATTTCTCCTCTCCCTTCTAAGTCTCTCACTTCTTGAAATTTGGATGTCGTAATGTCATTTTGAAAGCCTTTTGCATACTTATCTTTTGAGAAATCATAATCATTTTCAATCATGTGGATCAATCAACCAATTTTTGTTCTTCCATAACTTCTTGTGCATTGTGCAAAGTCTAAGAGAAATCTATTATCATGCATAGATCTTGGTAGATAGAAAAACAAGAGAATCAAGCATCTTTGGGATGCATAGGTGTATTTATTTTGTTTGTTTATGCTTGTACATTTTGGAGCAAGTGTTCTCTTGGCATGATGTTGGATTTTACTCTTAAATCTTGGCTTATGGTTGTATTTTTAAGGTTCAAGAAATAGTTTTCCCAATTTTACCATTATCAGATATAAAATTAGAAAACAAAATATTATCTCTAATATCCTTTTGCAAATTATTAATAAAAATTCTTTGAACATCACCATTAGGCACAGGATAAGAAATTTGTGAATGGAAGAGTTTGTATCTACCAATGAAATTAGTCACATTTTCTTTAACTCCTTTCTTACAATGCATCAAATTTTCTAAAGTAATTTGAGGACCAATATTGTTTTGAAAATGTTGCACAAACACATTAGGCAATTGATGAAAAGAATGAATTGATTGAGGAGGCAAGGAAAAATACCATTACAAAGCCTTATATCTAAATGTGCAAGTGAATAGTTTTGTCATGATTCTATTATCATGAGAAAAGTCACTACATAATATTTGAAATGAGCTCACATAAGTTTGGGGACCACATTTTACATCATATAACTCCAAATGAGGAACCTCCATGTATTGTAGGACAAGAGCATGAACAATATCATCGATAAGTGGGCTACCCATATCTATTGTAGGGACATTAAATTTGGATTAGGTTAAAGAAGCCAATTGTTGTTGCAAGGATGAGACACTTTGAGCTAGGTTATTTATTGTGGCTTTAATAGATAGTTGGAATTAGATATGTTGGATTGTGATGGCAGTGTAATGTTAGGATAAATGGGTGGAGCCTAAGAATAGGAAGGTGGAAAATTAGGATAGGTGGGTATAGGAGATGATTATGACACAATGAAAGGCTAGTGGTAGGAGGTATATAGGCATATTGATTGATACAATTGCCCCAACTACTAACATGTGTAGTATTAAGAATTTGTGTAGGGGTAGCCATAACAAAAGATGTATATGTACGCACATAATCCAAATATGGAGGGATAGGAATGGAATTCTCAACTTGATTTGGAAAACTAAATAGATCAAGGGTTTTGGCACAACTTTTAATTGGTATAATATTAGTGTAAACAATATGAGAAATGTCGCACAATACTTCCACACCATTTTCATCACTTTGAATAATTCTCCTCACACCTTCAATCAAGGGGATTGCTTCACTATCAAAGTGTTCTTGATCAATCCATTGTTGAAGTATATCCAACTCATTGTCAAGATTCTAAAATTGGTTAATAGTTACTTGTATTAAGGAGCCATTCTCATCATGAGAAATGCAAGGGGAATGTTTCTCCATAATGATAGGCATGTCTTGTGTAGGAATAGAGGATTCACCCAAGTTCCCATAGAATAGGTTAGTCAACCTAGGCTCAATACCATTAGTATTTGAACTTTGGGAAGTCATAAGTCTATAACTTCTTCTCACCAAGATATAGGATGTAGGTGAAAGGGTGGTGAAACTCATACACAAAGAGAACAAAGGAATGAAATAAATGTGTACTTACAATTCCTCTCATGCAATCAAAATAAATGATCAAACAATGCAATTTCAAAATAGAATGATTGATTAACCAATTAATTAAACAATATTCACTAAAAAAATGAAGCATCAATGCTTCTAAACATGAGAATAATATGAAATAACAATCAAATATCTAAGCATATAAATAAAAAATTATGCAACCCATAAGTTAATTTCATCAAAATATTTAGGGTTTTTGTGAATTAGACCTCTAAAATTATGTAAATTAAGTGCATAAATGATGTATTCAAAAATGATGAAATGCATACAAATAATATTTAAAAATGTAAATTAGAAGTAATGCAAGAACTATGTTGGGTTCACCAAAATGTAATGTTTGGAAATTAGGGTTCATAAGCTTAGGCATGGAAACTAGGAACTAGACCTATTTCCCAAATGGTTTTACATTTAAGGAGAGGGTGAATCCACTTGGATCAATCACAAATATGATTGAAAAGGACTAAGTACAAGAGAGATTCAAATCTCTTTATTTGAGTTGAAAATGAGGTATGGAAGGTGTAAATTTAATGCAATATCTATGGCTTAAAGTGCACAATTGACATAAATTAGAATGAACAAGTAGTTTCAAATTTGATATTTAGACATGAATATAGATCTAGAATAAGGAAGTTGACAAGAACCCATTTCTGGAAACTGGGCCTAAAAGTGTGAGACAAGGATGCTCTAGGTGAAATTGCCCTCAAAGTGTTGAATGTGGGCAACATATATCTTTTCAAGATTAGAATATAGTCTAAAATGATCTCCAAAAGATTCACTGAAAATTTGTTGGACATAGATACTTAGGGATACCTTGTCCTCCACTTTTTGCCTCTACAAAAGATGGATTTTATTGTCAAGTTCTCTACTCTATTTGGTTCTATAAGTGTGTCTTTTGAACTTGTCACCTACACACAAGAAGAGAAATTGTGTTGGGGATGGGGGTTTTCCTAGGTCAAACCCCAAGTTTAGAATTAACCCTATAATTGAATTGAATTAAAATGTAAAGTGTGTCTTTAAAAGGTTAGAGGCTAGATCTTGAATTGAAGTGCTGAAATTGGAATGTTATACCTTGATGAATCTTGCCTTGAAGTCTTCATGCAAAGGTTGATGTTGTCATGTAGAAATGTAGGAAATCTTAATAATGTCTTGATCATGGATGTCGTCTTAAATGCTTGAAGTTTGAATACTTGACCTCTCCTTCACTACCTTGATAATACTTGATTGCTTGATCACTTTAATTTGAATTATAGGAGTTGAACTCAGACTTGAATCATGTGGAGAGATGTCTCAAGTGAGGGGGTAAGGTTTGATTTTATACTTCATTTCATGAAATGTGTGTGAAATTTCAAAGAAGGTTGACACATGAAGGGAAATCCCACCCATATTTTCCAATCGTTAGAGGGTCCAAAATAGGGCCCCTATAAGCAAGACAAAGGTGTTACAAGTGCGGTTGTCGTTGCACCAAAAGATCGACCTGTTAATGCCCGATAAAACCACTAGACTTATAGAATCCATAGGAGGCGGTTAAGCCATGTCACAAACCCGAGTGTTGGCAAGGAGACCAAGGGTGCACACCTTGCAACAATCCCCCCTAGCGCAAGCAAGGGGTTTGAACCTGTGACCAAGCTCTGATACCACTTGTTTCAAGTGCAGTTGTCGTTGCACCAAAAAATCGAGCTGTTAATGCCCGATACAACCACTAGACTTATAGAATCCATAGGAGGCGGTTAAGCCACATGTCACAAACCCAAGCGTTGTGTTGCATAACACAAGGAGACCAAGGGCGCACACCTTGCAACAAAAGGTGCCTGGGCATCCATCCCATCAGGACTAAACTCAAAACTAGAGAGTTAGGTGCTAGGTGAAAATTGAGATTTGAAGCCAACGTTAGTAGAATCAAACATGGTCAAAGCATTAAAGGCTAGAACACTAAAGTGAAGCCTAAGTGACGATGAAATTGTATAGGGTACAATTTACGACACTACAACTCTAAATTGTACAATAACTATACATTTGTGATAAATTTATCTCACAAATTATTATAAAGTTTCTTAAATATTGTCTTAGACATAATCATCTTGCAACTTATGGAGCAAGAAACCTAGCCATTCTATACACCAATCATGAACAATTCATAATGGTGGAGTAAACATCATTTAGGGTATTATATGTTCTTCGAAATTATTTTCACGGTCATAATTTGTACTTGATACTCTTCCATTTTTTAAGTCTAAATAGTACTTATCATTTCACAATCTACTTACTACTATCACACATTGTGAAACATCAATGAGTTCATGTTCGAGATTGAAATAAGTATTAAAACCCAATAAAGAACATAACATGATTGTACAAGTTATGTTGAGCTTCTTTATAAATATTAAATATTCAAACACATAACATTTCACCTTCTCTCAAGAAATTATATTAAGCTATGACAATCACACAAACAATTAGGATTCAATAAATTTATTCCTTACATCATAAGGTCTCCATTTATAATAGTTAAACATTACCGTTTCACCCTAGGGTATACTCTTACATAATATACATAACATAGTTATTCTATGTATGGTCTATCATTAATAAAGAAGTCTATAAATAGAGCATTTCTTTTGTTTTTAAATGATGTTCTTAATCCAAAGTAGTACTATGCCCATCTAAGTTTGTCTTGATATAATGTTTTTCATCTTCTTATTATGGTATTTATTGGAAGGAACCTTTAATAACCACCCCACAAAATTCACTTTGGTGCACATAAGTTCATATTAAAGAAGGAAAGTAGTTATTTGTACCACCTATCTATGAAGGGATTCTATTGTTGAATAAATATTTTATATTAGAGAAGAGGAAAATATTTTTACCAAGGCATATAGTATCACCTATAGTACATCACCATAATGTTCCTATGTTTTGCATATTGGGTGAATAGGAAGGAAGACCAACATTAATAGATAACATAATCATTAAGGTCATCGATGTGTGCCATACTTCTAATCCTCATTATAATATGTGGAAAGATCACCCTTTGACTCAACGAGATACCCATCATATTGTGTAGACATTGGGTCAACCAAATTGGTCCTTTGTGAAAATAAGGATTATAAATATCCAAGTACCGATGGGTTTGGGATCTTCACATTGGCAAATAATCTAGGTGACAAGATAAAAACCAATACAGCTCGACGACAAGCAATCTTGGGAAGGGTAGATTGTCATGCCTCCACTTTAAAACTAGGGTCAACAACCCTTAATTAATACAAATCACAACCTTTATAAATAAATAAGATTAGGCCATTAGATTTACTAACGACAACCAACCCTTATTAAAGGAGTTAAACTACCAACAAATAATTTAAAGGGTTGACAAGAAATTAAATAAGCAATAGGACTGACTAAGATTTATTTAAGGTAGGGGTTGACTAAGTGTTATTAAGGATTTTTTTTTTGATCAATAATGGGTGGAAGTCGATAAGACCTACATACCTTACCCCCTTGTGGGATTTTTAACTTGTGATCTCTCTTTCAAGAGCACAAGTTCTCCACCACTAGGCCAACTCAAGTTGTATTGAGTGTCATTAAGGATTATTAGTGGGCAACATTAATAATAAAAGTTGTTGCTTAACTTGAAAGAGTGTGACTTGCAAATCAATGTTATGAAGGAGTGTGACTTTCTCTAATTGAAAGATACAAATGGGATAGCAAACTATTGGAAAACTAGAAAAGAATTTCAAAATGAACCTGAGTTAGAAATTAAGAACAAATTATATCCATCTCAACATAAAGTTGTTAGGAAGTTTTTAAGTCTTATATGATTAAATTGTCAATCCATCAAGAAATATAGGATAAGTAATTATTTACCTATTTACCATTGGAAACATAGTCTCTCAATATTTTATCAAGATTTTCCATTAGATGCCTAATATGGTTGATTATATAATAAACTATAAAATAGATATGAATGATTTTAGAATACTTTGATTTTAATAAATATTATTTGTATACAATTACAAAGTGACATTAATACTTTGATGTTATTAATTAATGTTGTTTATAAGACTTAAATTAGGATTTTATCAAAATTGAGATTACAATTATGTAATCGTATTTGTAAATAAATTAGATTTGTTAGAATTGTTATTTTTAGGTAAAATCAGGTACCATTTTGGGACATTTACAATTCTTCCATATTTTGCATACCAAAATATTTCCAGCTATAATATCTGACAAAACATTCTCTTCCCTTTATGCTTTGATGGATGTCCATGCCTTATTCCATTTTGGGACATTTACAATTCTTCCATATTTTGCATACTAGAATATTTCTAACTATAATATACGTCAAAACATTCTCTTCCCTTTATGCTTTGATGTGATGGATGTCCATGCCTTGTTCAAAAGCTCCCATTTTGCATAGGCAAGGAAGATGTTGCAATCCACAATTGCATTTTCTTAAAATTATAGGGGAGAGTAGCCAGTATATGTTCACCCTAACTTCACTCTTCTCAAAATCATATGTGGATATTTAAAAAAAAAATCAATTTTACACAACTTACTTGTCAAGTCCCCTACTCAAAAACAAAATTTCAAGTCCATATGGTCAAATATGATGCCACATCATCATGCATTTTTGTGAAGGTGTCCAAAATGGTCCCAAATTTTCATAAGACCCATAGGTGTGCACTATGTCATGTTTACTTGTGCGCTGATGTGGCATCACATCATTGACTTTTAAAAAAAAATTAGAGGCACTTTTTTGGGGATAAGCATTGACATGACATTTTTAGGGCACCACTATTGATCTAAAAGTATCTATGTACTATAACATCTATTGGTACCCCTACCACCTACTATCCCTCTCCCCTAATAAGTCTTTTCAACAAATCCTTTTTATGAATATCCTATGACATTGTATTTCTTGAAGGTATGTTTTCAAACAGTCCAAGTGCATGTGTGGTTATCGAGGAGCTTCTCCATTTTGTTGGGATTCTTAGAATCTCATGAACAACACTCAATAGGGGATCCATATCTTCACACAACAGCTTTGTGTTCCTTTGAAACGATGGGGCAATGGGAATGGAACGAAACTTTCTGTGGGAATGGAAAAAATGAAAACAAAATCTTTGAAATGGTTGAAATGACAAACGAAACTTAAAAAGACACGTGGACGAGAAAAGTTGCGCTAAGAGGCCCGAGCTTACAACCAACATTAACAACGAAAACAATAGAATTAGAGGTAATTTAAAGTGCAAACAAATCCATAAAAAATAAAGAGTGAAGAAAATTCGTAAGAATTGTGGAGTAAACTAAAACTCCTGATAGTAATGAGGGTGGGGAGCAAATTTTTTTGTGTACACGCAATGTACACTATGTGTTTTTTGATCAATTTTGGATGTTCTTCCCAATTATTTTTTTTTGGTTGGCAATAGGCAGGCGAGGCATAGAACAGTTCTCGGTAGCGAAGTAAAACTTCTAAAAGTATTGAGGAATTTGTCATCAATCAATCAATTAATCAACTGACAATGAGTGTCGCACATTTGGAGAGGCAAAGGAAGATGCGACAACTAGTCAATAATCAGCCTATGGGTATGTCTTGTATCTCCGTGATAATGTTCTTCCCATCTAATTGCTCTTCCACACTCTTGATGAGTTATGGAACAAACTTCCTCTCTGCTATCTTCAATCAGCAAAACATTTCCTATGAATTATGTGTGTGATTCAAGGTGTTCAAGTTCTTCACCTCTTTGTAACCACTCAGGTAGAATTTTGAAAATTTTTGTGTTTGTTGTCTTCATCTTTACCTACCCTACCAGTTGCAAGGAATTGACCATTTCTATCCATCCTGCATTGATAGGCTCCATTAAACACTCCTTGATTATCTTACATAGCTAGTGCATCTGGATGATAAATAAGGCTACGACATCACATAGGAACACATGCATATAGCTAGCGCAAGGAATGGATCATCTCATATATATATATATATATATATATATATATATATATATATATATATATATATATATATAAGTGTCAAGATACAATGATGTCAAAATATCATATGGCTACAAAATCACCCAAAGGTGTCTGCATCATCATACAAAAATTGATACAAAATGGGATCAAAGAGAACTATGACAAAGACCCTCACTCGGAGCCATCTGGCCTCAAAGGAAAATGAACTCCTAAAGGACCAGCCCTTGAATCATCTCATCTATCCCCTCTTGTAGACCCTATGGGACCATCTTTTCACCAAAGCAGTTAATAGTCTTGTGTTTGCCCAAATCTCAAACATATACATAATGTGTCTCAATCTCATTGCCTTGATCACAACATGGTCCTCAATAGTCAAATCTGTTTGTAACCGCTGTCACAGGGAATCTCTCTCTAGATTCAATGGGGTAAGTACTCCTCCTACATCTAATCAAATCAATCCTATCAATCCTAGTGGTACTCATGTTCATCACATAGTGTTTCTTATCTTATCCTATCCTAGCCTAGTCGTACCTATGTCCATCACATGGTGTTGCTCATTAGGCTCCATCCTAGTGTTCATTTTTGTCATTGCACTATATCCTATCTTGCTAGAACACTCGCCAGATTCTATCAAATTCGATGACTTATCCTACATTCAGCTTAGCAAACCTACCTGTTTTAGGACACCTATTGAATGAATCCTCTCAACAACTTATCCAATTGGCAACATATGTTTATCACAAAATTGTCAATTCTAGCCTTCTTTCCAGTTTGTCTTTTCTAGGGCACCTGTTTGAGTGAATCCTCTCAACAACTTATCCAATTGGCAGTGTGTGTTTATCACAAAATTGTCAATTCTAGCCTTGTTTTCAGTTGTCTTCCCTAGGGCATCTATTTGATTGAATTCTCTCAGCAACTTATCCAATTTATAGTGTATGTTCATCACAAAACTATTAATTTTGGCCTCTTAAGACATAGACGTGATTTTTTTGATTCCTCTTGAGTCAGTCTTTTTCCTACATGACCTTGTCACTCTGTCTTGTTAGTCCTTTCTAGCCTTTCTTTCTTATCGAGAGATTGTCTGCAATCTTTTCAAACATTTTCATCCAATCTCTCGAGGGGGCATATCATTCCCGTCATGGGGTAACTTTGTATCAGTTTATCTTCTCTTCTTTGAGCCAATGCAACAAGATGCATTGTCTTAAAGAGGGGCAAAATGTAGACACCTACAATTGTCCTCTTTAATTAAATAAATATTTTATTTAATTAATTCATTAATCCTCTTCTAAGTCTTTCCACATTTAAATAAATACTTTTATTTATTTAAATTATCCTTTTCCTAAATTAAATAAAATATTTATTTAATTGATCCCACTTTCTCATTTATTTATTTAATTATTTCATTAGCCTTTTCTGCTAATGACACATGTCATTCATCTCTTAATTCTTCTCTTACCTACCCCTTTATCATTTAATTATTTCATCTACCTACCCTTTAATCTTAGCCAACCATTTATCTTTACACCTCTTAATCTTATCCCTCCATTTCTTACAATGTTCTCTATACAAGAGGATGCCCTCTTCCTTTTCAACTCTAATAAATGTGTCTAAACACTCATATGCAATCAAGCCTTCTTGCGATCAAACTATCAACCACAATCCGTTCTTTGTTGAGCTCTTGTGCACACATAAAATTTGAGAGCAAATATATCAAACAAGATCAATGGAGATAGGAGACAATGGAGATTGAAACCCTACTCAACATGTGAATGACAATATTGTTTTATTTTGTTGATTTGCATGATCTTAGGTATCTCTATTAGTATTGGTGAATGTTTCATTGTAGAACCTAGGTTGTTTGTGGTTGAAACTTTATGGTTTTACAATATTTATCATCATCACTTTTCACTATATACACTATGTATGGTCTATCATTAATAAAGAAGTCTATAAATAGAGCATTCCATTTGTTGTCAAATGATGTTCTTAATCCAAAGTAATACTATGCCCATCTGATTTTGTCTTGATATAATATTTTTCATCTTCTTATCATGGTATTTATTTGAAGGAACCTTTAATAACCATCCCACAAAACTCACTTTGGTGCACATAAGTTTGTATTAAAGAAGGAAAGTAGTTTATTCCTACCACCTATCTATGAAGGGATTCTATTGTTGAATAAATTTTTTTATTAGAGAAGAGGGAAATATTTTTACCAAGGCATATAGGGTAAGTGCACAAAGATGGTGGTCAAAAAGGGGGGTATAAGTGAACACTTTTTTTTAAAAATCAGGTGAACCTGAACTTGGAGGCAAAATTTGAAAGTCATCCACTCAAGATATGAAGATAATCAAAGAACAAATATTGTAGTACTCTGAATCTAGTTTCCAAACTACTAATCTTTTTCAAAATTGGATAAGATTAAGGAGGTCAAATCCTTCGTGCATGAAAAACTGACCTTGATTTTTTCTGAAAAACATAACATAGTGTTTGACGTGCGCATCAAAAAAGTCATAATTAGATTTAGTATTTTGACAAATCCTTTGGCAAAAAGATAGTTAAGAGTGAGAACTAGAAGATGTGTATTTTTTTGTAATTTTTTGTTGAGTATTTTTTTTTAATGATTTTTCCAATCGAGCACATCCTGAAAATTAGGTACCTGTTCATGCA